>NW_026779610.1:50000-87366 GCF_030144855.1 Hypanus sabinus
AAACCTCTTAATATGACAAACTGTTTCATCCCGACGAGGCCTCAGCAGTGGTTTATAAATGCTCCACTTAACATCTTTGCTTTCATATTCGAGTGCTCTCGAAGTGAACGCCAACATCTCAATCTCCTCCCTCACCACACACAGACACAGCCTGCAAATTAATCCTCAGGGAAATCCTGCACGCCGACCTCCACCTCGGTCTGCGCCCACCCCCCCCCCCCCTCACCGTGCTTTCGCATCTTCCTCCATCTGCAAAACAGTCTGCGCTTTTCATTTCTTCCCTCCAGAGCGGATGACCGCACTCTTCCCGACACTGTATCCCATCGGCCGTTCCGTCGCCGGTTCTCCTGATCTGTCGAAGTCCTCCTGTAGCCTCTTCTCCCGCCTCAAAACTACCCACCCCTCCACCTGTCTCCGTACCGTCGGCCAAATTGCCCGCACAGCCATCGATCCCAGCATCCAAGTCATTGACATATAACGTAAGCAGACTCGGGCCACAAACCCTGTGGGTTGCCACTGGTCGTCGGCAGCCGAGCAGAACAGCTCCCACTCTTTCTTACTCCCTCCGAAATAGCCGCTGCTTCATCGACAATCAGTATCTCGCCTGAAGTACTTGTTAAGCAACCTCGGGTGGGTGTGTGTGTGGGGGTGGGTCGCGCGCCTCGTCAAAGGCCTTCTGAAAATCGCAGAGCACCACCCACCGGTGCTCATTTGCCTGTCGCGCTCAGCTGCTTTCGCAAAGAGTTCCAGCAGGCTGGCCGGACAAAGTTCAGTTCGGCGTTCCCCTGTCCCATCGCGTGCCTCCACGTAACCTGAAACCGCACCCTTGGTGACGGCAGCAACAGTGGATAGGGAGGGCCGCTCTTTCTGTGGGGGGGGCGCGGCACACAGGCATTCCGGCCACACCCTGGCATTGCTCAAAAGTTTACCAGTTTAAAATTTGCATTCACTGTCAGACAACACACAGAGTGCACGGCCTTAAATTCTTCCTCTCTGCGGGCATCTTCGAGACCGACCCCCCCCCCCCCCCCCACCACCACCCCCGGCCAAAGAATGAATGACAGAAAAACATTGGAACCCCCCAGAGCCCACTGCCCTGTCCCCGTGCATGGTTTATATCCACAGTCCGGAGAATGGGTTACAGGCTGGGATCTGATCCAGGGGTTCAGGGGGTTTATATATAGAATAACAGATCCCCGGGAGTGGGTGACAGGCTGGGATCTGATCCAGGGGTTCAGGGGGTTTATATATAGAATAACAGAACCCCGGGAGTGGGTTACAGGCTGGGATCTGATCCAGGGGTTCAGGGGGTTTATATATAGAATAACAGATCCCCGGGAGTGGGTGACAGGCTGGGATCTGATCCAGGGGTTCAGGGGGTTTATATATAGAATAACAGATCCCTGGGAGTGGGTTACAGGCTGGGATCTGATCCAGGGGTTCAGGGGGTTTATATATAGAATAACAGATCCCCGGGAGTGGGTTACAGGCTGGGATCTGATCCAGGGGTTCAGGGGGTTTATATATAGAATAACAGATCCCCGGGAGTGGGTGACAGGCTGGGATCTGATCCAGGGGTTCAGGGGGTTTATATACAGAATAACAGAACCCCGGGAGTGGGTGACAGGCTGGGATCTGATCCAGGGGTTCAGGGGGTTTATATATAGAATAACAGATCCCCGAGAGTGGGTGACAGGCTGGGATCTGATCCAGGGGTTCAGGAGGTTTATATACAGAATAACAAATCCCCGGGAGTGGGTTACAGGCTGGGATCTGATCCAGGGGTTCAGGGGGTTTATATATAGAATAACAGATCCCCGGGAGTGGGTGACAGGCTGGGATCTGATCCAGGGGTTCAGGGGGTTTATATATAGAATAACAGATCCCCGGGAGTGGGTGACGGGCTGGGATCTGATCCAGGGGTTCAGGGGGTTTATATACAGAATAACAGATCCCCGGGAGTGGGTGACAGGCTGGGATCTGATCCAGGGGTTCAGGAGGTTTATATACAGAATAACAAATCCCCGGGAGTGGGTGACAGGCTGGGATCTGATCCAGGGGTTCAGGGGGTTTATATACAGAATATCAGATCCCTGGGAGTGGGTGACAGGCTGGGATCTGATCCAGGGGTTCAGGGGGTTTATATATAGAATAACAGATACCCGGGAGTGGGTGACAGGCTGGGATCTGATCCAGGGGTTCAGGCGGTTTATATACAGAATAACAGATCCCCAGGAGTGGGTTACAGGCTGGGATCTGATCCAGGGGTTCAGGGGGTTTATATATAGAATAACAGATCCCCGGGAGTGGGTTACAGGCTGGGATCTGATCCAGGGGTTCAGGGGGTTTATATATAGAATAACAGATCCCCAGGAGTGGGTGACAGGCTGGGATCTGATCCAGGGGTTCAGGGGGTTTATATACAGAATAACAGATCCCCAGGAGTGGGTTACAGGCTGGAATCTGATCCAGGGGTTCAGGGGGTTTATATATAGAATAACAGATACCCGGGAGCGGGTGACAGGCTGGGATCTGATCCAGGGGTTCAGGGGGTTTATATATAGAATAACAGATACCCGGGAGTGGGTGACAGACTGGGATCTGATCCAGGGGTTCAGGGGGTTTATATATAGAATAACAGATCCCTGGGAGTGGGTTACAGGCTGGGATCTGATCCAGGGGTTCAGGGGGTTTATATCTAGAATAACAGATCCCCGGGAGACAGGCTGGGATCTGGTTCAGGGTTTGAATATTTATACGTAGAGTAACGGATCCCCAGAAGTGAGTTGGGTGACAGGATGAACCACTGAAATCAGTTCAATGTTGGGATAACACTCCGATCCTTTACAGAACAGCCAAGATGTCTGACATCGACTTCCACCACATCATTGTGACTGATGACACAGCAGCTGGAGTAAGTACAATTCCCTCGTATTCTGAACGCCAGCACCCCCTCGCACACTCACGTTCCCTCCACACACCCTCCTATTCATTTTCCCTCGCTCGTTCACACATTCATCTCCCTCACGCACACCTGTCTCTCTTTCACACACTTCTTTCACAAACACATGCATCTCTCTCTCTCTCTCTCACACACACACTTTTCTGTCTATCACACACCTCTCTTTCATACACTCCTCTCTCTCTCACACACACACCTCTCTCTCAGGTTACGTCCACACTCGACCGGATGATTTTGGAGACACCGGTTTCACGTAGAAACGATAGGCGTCCGCAGTATGCCTTTTCAAAAATATCTCCGTCCACATTAAAAGGGATATTTCGGCCAGTCTCCTCCTCCTGCGCATGCGCAGGACACATCGACCAAAAACAAGCGATACGTTTGGTGTCGAATCTCTTCACGAAAGACCTGGTGTGCGTTTGTCCAGTTACAGACGAGAAAAACTTAAACGACGGGCGGCTGTTAGCTCTCGCGCAGGAGGACTTAAAACTAAAAAAAACCCCAAAAACTGGAGCGTACGGAGGCAACCGACAGGGAGTTCACGGACAGTGTGACCCGGCTGACGATGACAAACTCTGTTGCAGTAATGAAGCCCCTTGATAAATGTATATGTTCCGTACCCCGTAACTGGGTGTCTCACCAGCAGAGAAAGAAGAATTCGTTGGAGTCTGGTGGCACCAAACTAAAGGTGTTTATTAATAAAAATAAGCAAAACCATATCAATAATGCGAATATACATATAAAACCAGTCAGCAGTAATAAACCTAAAAGTGTAGGAATAATAATGATCAATAATAAACAAACTCTATTGATGTCTAGGGGTAAATGAATCGTCATAGAAAAGGACACAGTTCAGTTCAGTTCATGCGGACTGAGGTAGATATGGTTGTTGTATTGAAATCGTTAGAGAGAGAGAGAGAGAGAGCAAGCGGGATATAACAGCGACAGTCAGGCAAACCTTCCTTTGCTTTCTTAATCCGTCATATCGGTGTGGTCATTCAGTTACGACCTCTCCGTCCTTCTGCTAGACCGGGGTCGGCAACATTTACCACTGAAAGAGCCAATATGGACCCATTTCCCACTGAAAAGAAAACACTGGGAGCCACAAAACCCGTTTGACATTTAAAATGAAATAACACTGCATACAACGGTTTTTTTTTTTGCCTTTATGCTATGTATAAACTATAATGTGTTGCATTTATGAAATTGATGAACTCCTGCAGAGAAAACGAAATTACATTTCTGCACGCAACAAAAACATTTTGAACTCCGAAAAAAAGACGTTGGGTTGAAGGTTACTCCATAGTTAGCCTACCTTGGATCGAAGAATTAAAAGAAAGCGCGCACTGGCGGGTGTCAGGCATTGGCAGTGGTGATGTATATTAATAGCGATAAAAAACACGTTGTAGCGGTGTGCTACACGCAGCGCTAAAATAAAGACACTGCAGTCAAAGGTAACTTTATTCGAACTAAACAGCCTTGCTTTAAAGCCTCCCTCAACCCAACCCCGTGGGCGCGGATGCTCCAAAAGACACGTACTCACAAACCCCCGCAGGCTATCTCTCTTAGCCGGAACGGTGGCTAATTGTGAGCCGGTTCGGATGTGTCAGGAAATGGGGTCTCCACAACGTTTTTAGATTGTACAAGATCACCACAATCTTCAAATTTCGAATTACATTTCAAAAACTAACAAACCACGGGGAGCCGCAGCACAGAGATCAAAGAGCCGCGGGTTGCCGACCCCTGGTGTAGTCCATTCTTCCGTGGTGGACTCGTCACTCTGGCAGGAGTGGACGCACACACGAGTCCCCACCGGCCCTGCCATCACACTGATAGCCTTAATGACCGACCTCCTGGTTCGGTCTCCGAAGCCCCCACCTTCCCTGTGGGTTCCAACACTCAATCAGTGTCCACTGGCGTGACTGGAGGGTGTCTCTCCAGACCTGTCTTTTTATCCCTACTAAAGGGGACTGAGCTATCCATTACTCCTGAATGACCGTGTCCATCAAATACGGCCACTCCTTCAGTCCACTGAGGAATGTTAACGAGCAAACTATTCTCCTTGCAGCGAAACAGTAAATAATTCAAAAATAATTCACCCCATTGTCCATCAGGTCTGTTCATTACTCATAACATATAAGACATGTCTGCCTGGTTTTGAGAGTATGGATTATGATCAGAGATTAAGTGATCTGGGGCTTTGCCCTCGAGAGCAGGGGTATCAAACTCATTTCAGGTCACGGGCCGGATTGGGCAAAATGCAGCTTCATGCGGGCCGGATCAGTCGGGCGCGGGCGAACGCGGCTTTCAATGCCTCCGTTTTTTCAGCCTGTTCTCATGTGTCTCAGTCTCTGCTGTAACTACAAAGTGTTTCACTTCGCAAATTCCGTTTCTTATGAAGAAGACTGCTGAGCAAGCATTATTTTTATGATTGGTATTAACTTACAATCATAGGCTTCGTATCGCCCGGCCATTGATAATTAAACTAATAGATCTATCTAAAATGATCTCGCGGGCCTTGAGTTTGACATCACTGCTCTAGAGAGAAGGAGGATGAGAGGAGACATGATAGAGGTGTACAAGATATTAAGAGGAATAGACAGAGGGGACAGCCAGCGCCTCTTCCCCAGGGCACCACTGCTCAGTACAAGAGGACATGGCTTTATGGTAAGGGGAGGGAAGTTCAAGGGGGATATTAGAGGAAGGTTTTTCACTCAGAGAGTGGTTGGTGTGTGGAATACACCGCCCGAGTCAGTGGTGGAGGCAGATACACGAGTGAAGTTTAAGAGACTACTAGACAGGTATATGGAGGAATTTAAGGTGGGGGGTTATATGGGAGGCAGGGATTGAGGGTCGGCACAACGTTGTGGGCCGAAGGGCCTGTACTGTGCTGTACTCTTCTGTGTTCTATGTCTGCATCAGTGTTATCTTGTATTTCCGTACAAACTTACATTAGGCTGTGACATAACTTCTGGCTTCCGTCTGGTTGCCGTCTGTTCTGAAATTGTTACGTTGCGTTCGAGAGAACGATGAAATGGCGCATTGCCGTCACCATCTGCTCCGGCACGTCATGACAGCGTTTTTAGATTTCTCCGGTTACCCCGTCCGCACTGCTCCGGTCAATCTGGCATTTTCAACGCCACACTCTCCGGAGGGCGTTTCAGAAAAGCTCCATTTCCGGGGGGAGGAAACGCCGTTAGAGTGTGGACGGAGGGTCAAAATGAAGAGAAAAAGCTTCGGTTACAGATTTATCCGTTGTAGTGTGGTCGTAGCCTCAGAAACACACCTCTCTCTCTCTCTCTCGTGCATCCCTCTCTCTCACACACACACACAAAACTGCCTCACACACACCCCTCTCTCTCACACACCTCACTCACACACCTCACTCACACACACACAAAACTGCCTCACACACACCTCTCTCACACACCTCCCTCACACACACGTCTCACACACACCTCCCTCACACACACACGTCTCACACACACCCCTCTCTCACACACCTCCCTCACACACACACACGTCTCACACACACCCCTCTCTCACACACCTCCCTCACACACACACACGTCTCACACACACCCCTCTCTCACACACCTCCCTCACACACACACACGTCTCACACACACCCCTCTCTCACACACCTCCCTCACACACACACACGTCTCACACACACCCCTCTCTCACACACCTCCCTCACACACACACACGTCTCACACACACCCCTCTCTCACACACCTCCCTCACACACACACACGTCTCACACACACCTCCCTCACACACACACGTCTCACACACACCCCTCTCTCACACACCTCCCTCACACACACACACGTCTCACACACACCCCTCTCTCACACACCTCCCTCACACACACACACGTCTCACACACACCTCCCTCACACACACACGTCTCACACACACCCCTCTCTCACACACCTCCCTCACACACACACACGTCTCACACACACCTCCCTCACACACACACGTCTCACACACACCCCTCTCTCACACACCTCCCTCACACACACACACGTCTCACACACACCCCTCTCTCACACACCTCCCTCACACACACACACGTCTCACACACACCCCTCTCTCACACACCTCCCTCACACACACACACGTCTCACACACACCCCTCTCTCACACACCTCCCTCACACACACACACGTCTCACACACACCTCTCTCTCACACACCTCCCTCACACACACACGTCTCACACACACCTCCCTCACACACACACACGTCTCACACACACCCCTCTCTCACACACCTCCCTCACACACACACACGTCTCACACACACCTCTCTCTCACACACCTCCCTCACACACACACACGTCTCACACACACCCCTCTCTCACACACCTCCCTCACACACACACACGTCTCACACACACCCCTCTCTCACACACCTCCCTCACACACACACACGTCTCACACACACCCCTCTCTCACACACCTCCCTCACACACACACACGTCTCACACACACCTCTCTCTCACACACCTCCCTCACACACACACACGTCTCACACACACCCCTCTCTCACACACCTCCCTCACACACACACACGTCTCACACACACCTCTCTCTCACACACCTCCCTCACACACACACACGTCTCACACACACCTCTCTCTCACACACCTCCCTCACACACACAACTGTGTGTCTCTCTCACTCTTTCTCAATCTCACCCCACTCTCCAGTGTGAGACTGCCCTCCCACACCCCCTCTCTCACCCTCACAGTCTGTTTCACCCTCTGTCTCTCAGTCTCCTGTCATTCTCTTTCTCTGGCACACTCCCTACCCCCCCCCCCCCCACACACACACACACACACACACACACACACACACACACACACACACACACACACACACACACACTCACACACACACACACACACACACACACACACACACACTCACACACACACACACACACACACACACTCACACATACACACACACTTCTCCATCACTATCCCCTACTCACACTCTCCGCTTCTCCTTCTCTCTCACCACCAACCCCACGCCCACCATTCAGGTGAATCCGTCGGAACTGCATCCCATCTTGGAGAAGCTGAGATCAGCGCTTCAAATCCGTGAGAAGTACATGCACCGCTCCCTCCAGAGATTCCCACAGACCACCTCGGAGGTGCTGAGGAAGATCAATGGGGATGCCTGGAATCCCGAAGAGATTGTATACCCAGGTATTCAGCCTCACAAGCGCCCGGTGTCCACACTGGGGATAAAGTGGGGGGACACACTGTGGGGGTGATGTAGAGGGAGCTCCACACCGTATCTGACCCGTGTCCCGGGAGCGCTCGGTGCCCACACTGGGGATAAAGTGGGGGGACACACTGTGGGGGTGATGTAGAGGGAGCTCCACACCGTGTCTGACCCGTGTCCCGGGAGCGCTCGGTGTCCACACTGGGGATAAAGTGGGGGGACACACTGTGGGGGTGATGTAGAGGGAGCTCCACACCGTGTCTGACCCGTGTCCCGGGAGCGCTCGGTGTCCACACTGGGGATAAAGTGGGAGGGACACACTGTGGGGGTGATGTAGAAGGAGCTCCACACCGTGTCTGACCCGTGTCCCGGGAGCGCTCGGGATGGTCAACAGAGTAAGTCCTTTCTGCCTCTCCAGACTTCACCTGCTATCCATTGGATATGAAGGAAGCTCTCAGCTTGGATTCGATCCCGGAGGATTTACCCCATGTCCTCAGCCTGCAGGATGGAGTCTTCACCCTGGCCGATCCCTCCGGGTCGCCCCTGCCCTTCATCTGCCCCACCAGCCACACCGAGTACTCGAGAGATATGAAGAACTTACTGGAGATCATCGCCGATGGGCCATTGTGAGGGTTCTATTCCACCGTCCTCCTTTAATCCCCCGTGCACTCCGCCTACCTCCCTTACTTTCTCACTTTTCATAACCCCCCACTCCTCTCCCTCCTTGTGTATAAAACCACTCTACTCCCCTTCCTGGTGAATAAACCCCTCTGCTGTCTCCCCTGGTGTATAAACCCCTCTCCTGTCCCTCCTGGTGTTTAAACCCCTCTCCTGTCTCTCCTGGTGTATAAACCCCTCTCCTGTCTCCCCTGCTGTACAAACCCCTCCCCTGTCTGCCCTGGCGTATAAACCCCTCTCCTGTCTGCCCTGGCGTATAAACCCCTCTCCTGTCTCCCCTGGCATATAAACCCCTCTCCTGTCTGCCCTGGCGTATAAACCCCTCTCCTGTCTCCCCTGGTGTATAAACCCCTCTCCTGTCTCCCCTGGTGTACAAACCCCTCTCCTGTCTGCCCTGGCGTATAAACCCCTCTCCTGTCTCCCCTGGCGTATAAACCCCTCTCCTGTCTGCCCTGGCGTATAAACCCCTCTCCTGTCTCCCCTGGTGTACAAACCCCTCTACTGTCTGCCCTGGCGTATAAACCCCTCTCCTGTCTGCCCTGGCGTATAAACCCCTCTCCTGTCTCCCGTGGTGTATAAACCCCTCTCCTGTCTCCCCTGGCGTATAAACCCCTCTTCTGTCTGCCCTGGCGTATAAACCCCTCTCCTGTCTCCCCTGGTGTATAAACCCCTCTCCTGTCTCCCCTGGTGTATAAACCCCTCTCCTGTCTCCCCTGGTGTACAAACCCCGCTCCTGTCCGCCCTGGCGTATAAACCCCTCTCCTGTCTGCCCTGGCGTATAAACCCCTCTCCTGTCTCCCCTGGCGTATAAACCCCTCTCCTGTCTCCCCTGGTGTATAAACCCCTCTCCTGTCTCCCCTGGTGTACAAACCCCTCTCCTGTCTGCCCTGGCGTATAAACCCCTCTCCTGTCTACCCTGGCGTATAAACCCATGTCCTGTCTGCCCTGGCGTTTAAACCCCTCTCCTGTCTCCCCTGGTGTATAAACCCCTCTCCTGTCTGCCCTGGCGTATAAACCCCTCTCCTGTCTGCCCTGGCGTATAAACCCCTCTCCTGTCTCCCCTGGTGTACAAACCCCTCTCCTGTCTCCCCTGGTGTACAAACCCCTCTCCAGTCTCCCCTGGTGTATAAACCCCTCTCCTGTCTCCCCGGTGTATAAAGCCCTCTCCTGTCTCCCCTGATGTACAAACCCCTCTCCTGTCTCCCCTGGTGTATAAACCCCTCTCCTGTCTCCCCTGGTGTATAAACCCCTCTCCTGTCTCCCCTGGTGTACAAACCCCTCTCCTGTCTCCCTGGTGTATAAACCCCTCTCCTGTCTCCCCTGGCGTATAAACCCCTCTCCTGTCTCCCCTGGTGTACAAACCCCTCTCCTGTCTCCCCTGGTGTACAACCCCCTCTCCTGTCTCCCCTGGTGTACAAACCCCTCTCCTGTCTCCCCTGGTGTATAAACCCCTCTCCTGTCTCCCCTGGCGTATAAACCCCACTCCTGTCTGCCCTGGCGTATAAACCCCTCTCCAGTCAGCCCTGGCGTATAAACCCCTCTCCTCTCCCTCCTTGTGTATAAAACCACTCTACTCCCCTTCCTGGTGAATAAACCCCTCTGCTGTCTCCCCTGGTGTATAAACCCCACTCCTGTCCCTCCTGGTGTTTAAACCCCTCTCCTGTCTCTCCTGGTGTATAAACCCCTCTCCTGTCTCCCCTGCTGTACAAACCCCTCTCCTGTCTGCCCTGGCGTATAAACCCCTCTCCTGTCTGCCCTGGCGTATAAACCCCTCTCCTGTCTCCCCTGGTGTATAAACCCCTCTCCTGTCTCCCCTGGCGTACAAACCCCTCTCCTGTCTGCCCTGGCGTATAAACCCCTCTCCTGTCTCCCGTGGTGTATAAACCCCCCTGGTGTATAAACCCCTCTCCTGTCTCCCCTGGTGTACAAACCCCTCTCCTGTCTCCCCTGGTGTATAAACCCCTCTCCTGTCTCTCCTGGCGTATAAACCCCTCTCCTGTCTCCCCTGGCATATAAACCCCTCTCCTGTCTGCCCTGGCGTATAAACCCCTCTCCTGTCTGCCCTGGCGTATAAACCCCTCTCCTGTCTGCCCTGGCGTAAAAACCCCTCTCCTGTCTCCCCTGGTGTATAAACCCCTCTCCTGTCTCCCCTGGCGTACAAACCCCTCTCCTGTCTGCCCTGGCGTATAAACCCCTCTCCTGTCTCCCCTGGCGTATAAACCCCTCTCCTGTCTGCCCTGGCGTATAAACCCCTCTCCTGTCTGCCCTGGCGTATAAACCCCTCTCCTGTCTCCCCTGGTGTATAAACCCCTCTCCTGTCTCCCCTGGCGTATAAACCCCTCTCCTGTCTCTCCTGGTGTATAAACCCCTCTCCTGTCACCCCTGGTGAATAAACCCCTCTCCTGTCTCCCCTGGTGTATAAACCCCTCTCCTGTCTCCCCTGGTGTACAAACCCCTCTCCTGTCTGCCCTGGCGTATAAACCCCTCTCCTGTCTGCCCTGGCCTATAAACCCTTCTCCTGTCTCCCCTGGTGTATAAACCCCTCTCCTGTCTGCCCTGGCGTATAAACCCCTCTCCTGTCTGCCCTGGCGTATAAACCCCTCTCCTGTCTCCCCTGGTGTATAAACCCCCCTCCTGTCTCCCCTGTGTATAAGCCCCTCTCCTGTCTCCCCTGGCGTATAAACCCCTCTCCTGTCTGCCCTGGCGTATAAACCCCTCTCCTGTCTGCCCTGGCGTATAAACCCCTTTCCTGTCTCCCCTGGCGTATAAACCCCTCTCCTGTCTGCCATGGCGTATAAACCCCTCTCCTGTCTCCCCTGGCGTATAAACCCCTCTCTTGTCTCCCCTGGTGTATAAACCCCTCTCCTGTCTCCCCTGGTGTACAAACCCCTCTCCTGTCTGCCCTGGCGTATAAACCCCTCTCCTGTCTGCCCTGGCGTACAAACCCCTCTCCTGTCTCCCCTGGTGTACAAACCCCTCTCCTGTCTCCCCTGGTGTATAAACCCCTCTCCTGTCTCCCCTGTTGTATAAACCCCTCTCCTGTCTGCCCTGGCGTATAAACCCCTCTCCTGTCTCCCCTGGTGTATAAACCCCTCTCCTGTCTCCCCTGGTGTATAAACCCCTCTCCTGTCTCCCCTGGCGTATAAACCCCTCTCCTGTCTGCCCTGGCGTATAAACCCCTCTCCTGTCTGCCCTGGCGTATAAACCCCTCTCCTGTCTCCCCTGGTGTATAAACCCCTCTCCTGTCTGCCCTGGCGTATAAACCCCTCTCCTGTCTGCCCTGTCGTATAAACCCCTCTCCTGTCTCCCCTGGTGTTTAAACCCCTCTCCTGTCTCCCCTGGTGTATAAACCCCTCTCCTGTCTCCCCTGGTGTGCAAACCCCTCTCCTGTCTGCCCTGGCGTATAAACCCCTCTCCTGTCTGCCCTGGCGTATAAACCCCTCTCCTGTCTCCCCTGGTGTACAAACACCTCTCCTGTCTCCCCTGGTGTATAAACCCCTCTCCTGTCTGCCCTGTCCTATAAACCCCTCTCCTGTCTCCCCTGGTGTATAAACCCCTCTCCTGTCTCCCCTGGTGTATAAACCCCTCTCCTGTCTCCCCTGGTGTACAAACCCCTCTCCTGTCTGCCCTGGCGTATAAACCCCTCTCCTGTCTCCCCTGGCGTATAAACCCCTCTCCTGTCTGCCCTGGCGTATAAACCCCTCTCCTGTCTCCCCTGGTGTATAAACCCCTCTCCTGTCTGCCCTGGCGTATAAACCCCTCTCCTGTCTGCCCTGGCGTATAAACCCCTCTCCTGTCTCCCCTGGTGTATAAACCCCTCTCCTGTCTCCCCTGGTGTACAAACCCCTCTCCTGTCTGCCCTGGCGTATAAACCCCTCTCCTGTCTGCCCTGGCGTATAAACCCCTCTCCTGTCTCCCCTGGTGTACAAACCCCTCTCCTGTCTCCCCTGGTGTATAAACCCCTCTCCTGTCTCCCCTGTTGTATAAACCCCTCTCCTGTCTCCCCTGGTGTACAAACCCCTCTCCTGTCTGCCCTGGCATATAAACCTCTCTCCTGTCTGCCCTGGCGTATAAACCCCTCTCCTGTCTCCCCTGGTGTATATACCCCTCTCCTGTCTGCCCTGGCGTATAAACCCCTCTCCTGTCTGCCCTAGCGTATAAACCCCTCTCCTGTCTCCCCTGGTGTATAAACTCCTCTCCTGTCTCCCCTGGCGTATAAACCCCTCTCCTGTCTCCCCTGGTGTATAAACCCCTCTCCTGTCTCTCCTGGTGTATAAACCCCTCTCCTGTCTCTCCTGGTGTATAAACCCCTCTCCTGTCTCCCCTGGTGAATAAACCCCTCTCCTGTCTCCCCTGGTGTATAAACCCCTCTCCTGTCTCCCCTGGTGTATAAACCCCTCTCCTGTCCCTCCTGGTGTTTAAACCCCTCTCCTGTCTCTCCTGGTGTATAAACCCCTCTCCTGTCTCCCCTGCTGTACAAACCCCTCTCCTGTCTGCCCTGGCGTATAAACCCCTCTCCTGTCTGCCCTGGCGTATAAACCCCTCTCCTGTCTCCCCTGGTGTATAAACCCCTCTCCTGTCTCCCCTGGTATTCAAACCGCTCTCCTGTCTGCCCTGGGGTATAAACCCCTCTCCTGTCTGCCCTGGCGTATAAACCCCTCTCCTGTCTCCCGTGGTGTATAAACCCCTCTCCTGTCTCCCCTGGCGTATAAACCCCTCTTCTGTCTGCCCTGGCGTATAAACCCCTCTCCTGTCTCCCCTGGTGTATAAACCCCTCTCCTGTCTCCCCTGGTGTATAAACCCCTCTCCTGTTTCCCCTGGTGTACAAACCCCTCTCCTGTCTGCCCTGGCGTATAAACCCTCTCCTGTCTGCCCTGGCGTTTAAACCCCTCTCCTGTCTCCCCTGGTGTATAAACCCCTCTCCTGTCTGCCCTGGCGTATAAACCCCTCTCCTGTCTGCCCTGGCGTATAAACCCCTCTCCTGTCTCCCCTGGTGTATAAACCCCTCTCCTGTCTCCCCTGGTGTACAAACCCCTCTCCTGTCTCCCCTGGTGTATAAACCCCTCTCCTGTCTCCCCTGGTGTATAAACCCCTCTCCTGTCTCCACTGGCGTATAAACCCCTCTCCTGTCTCCCCTGGCGTATAAACCCCTCTCCTGTCTGCCCTGGCGTGTAAACGCCCTCTCCTGTCTGCCCTGGCGTATAAACCCCTCTGCCCTGTCGTATAAACCCCTCTCCTGTCTCCCCTGGTGTATAAACCCCTCTCCTGTCTCCCCTGGTGTACAAACCCCTCTCCTGTCTGCCCTGGCGTATAAACCCCTCTCCTGTCTGCCCTGGCGTATAAACCCCTCTCCTGTCTCCCCTGGCGTATAAACCCCTCTCCTGTCTGCCCTGGCGTATAAACCCCTCTCCTGTCTGCCCTGGCGTATAAACCCCTCTCCTGTCTCCCCTGGTGTATAAACCCCTCTCCTGTCTGCCCTGGCGTATAAACCCCTCTCCTGTCTGCCCTGGCGTATAAACCCCTCTCCTGTCTCCCCTGGTGTATAAACCCCTCTCCTGTCTCCCCTGGTGTACAAACCCCTCTCCTGTCTGCCCTGGCGTATAAACCCCTCTCCTGTCTGCCCTGGAGTATAAACCCCTCTCCTGTCTCCCCTGGTGTATAAACCCCTCTCCTGTCTCCCCTGGCGTATAAACCCCTCTCCTGTCTGCCCTGGCGTATAAACCCCTCTCCTGTCTGCCCTGGCGTATAAACCCCTCTCCTGTCTCCCCTGGTGTATAAACCCCTCTCCTGTCTGCCCTGGCGTATAAACCCCTCTCCTGTCCCTCCTGGTGTTTAAACCCCTCTCCTGTCTCTCCTGGTGTATAAACCCCTCTCCTGTCTCCCCTGCTGTACAAACCCCTCTCCTGTCTGCCCTGGCGTATAAACCCCTCTCCTGTCTGCCCTGGCGTATAAACCCCTCTCCTGTCTCCCCTGGTGTATAAACCCCTCTCCTGTCTCCCCTGGTATTCAAACCGCTCTCCTGTCTGCCCTGGGGTATAAACCCCTCTCCTGTCTGCCCTGGCGTATAAACCCCTCTCCTGTCTCCCGTGGTGTATAAACCCCTCTCCTGTCTCCCCTGGCGTATAAACCCCTCTTCTGTCTGCCCTGGCGTATAAACCCCTCTCCTGTCTCCCCTGGTGTATAAACCCCTCTCCTGTCTCCCCTGGTGTATAAACCCCTCTCCTGTTTCCCCTGGTGTACAAACCCCTCTCCTGTCTGCCCTGGCGTATAAACCCTCTCCTGTCTGCCCTGGCGTTTAAACCCCTCTCCTGTCTCCCCTGGTGTATAAACCCCTCTCCTGTCTGCCCTGGCGTATAAACCCCTCTCCTGTCTGCCCTGGCGTATAAACCCCTCTCCTGTCTCCCCTGGTGTATAAACCCCTCTCCTGTCTCCCCTGGTGTACAAACCCCTCTCCTGTCTCCCCTGGTGTATAAACCCCTCTCCTGTCTCCCCTGGTGTATAAACCCCTCTCCTGTCTCCACTGGCGTATAAACCCCTCTCCTGTCTCCCCTGGCGTATAAACCCCTCTCCTGTCTGCCCTGGCGTGTAAACGCCCTCTCCTGTCTGCCCTGGCGTATAAACCCCTCTGCCCTGTCGTATAAACCCCTCTCCTGTCTCCCCTGGTGTATAAACCCCTCTCCTGTCTCCCCTGGTGTACAAACCCCTCTCCTGTCTGCCCTGGCGTATAAACCCCTCTCCTGTCTGCCCTGGCGTATAAACCCCTCTCCTGTCTCCCCTGGCGTATAAACCCCTCTCCTGTCTGCCCTGGCGTATAAACCCCTCTCCTGTCTGCCCTGGCGTATAAACCCCTCTCCTGTCTCCCCTGGTGTATAAACCCCTCTCCTGTCTGCCCTGGCGTATAAACCCCTCTCCTGTCTGCCCTGGCGTATAAACCCCTCTCCTGTCTCCCCTGGTGTATAAACCCCTCTCCTGTCTCCCCTGGTGTACAAACCCCTCTCCTGTCTGCCCTGGCGTATAAACCCCTCTCCTGTCTGCCCTGGAGTATAAACCCCTCTCCTGTCTCCCCTGGTGTATAAACCCCTCTCCTGTCTCCCCTGGCGTATAAACCCCTCTCCTGTCTGCCCTGGCGTATAAACCCCTCTCCTGTCTGCCCTGGCGTATAAACCCCTCTCCTGTCTCCCCTGGTGTATAAACCCCTCTCCTGTCTGCCCTGGCGTATAAACCCCTCTCCTGTCTGCCCTGTCGTATAAACCCCTCTCCTGTCTCCCCTGGTGTTTAAACCCCTCTCCTGTCTCCCCTGGTGTATAAACCCCTCTCCTGTCTCCCCTGGTGTGCAAACCCCTCTCCTGTCTGCCCTGGCGTATAAACCCCTCTCCTGTCTGCCCTGGCGTATAAACCCCTCTCCTGTCTCCCCTGGTGTACAAACACCTCTCCTGTCTCCCCTGGTGTATAAACCCCTCTCCTGTCTGCCCTGTCCTATAAACCCCTCTCCTGTCTCCCCTGGTGTATAAACCCCTCTCCTGTCTCCCCTGGTGTATAAACCCCTCTCCTGTCTCCCCTGGTGTACAAACCCCTCTCCTGTCTGCCCTGGCGTATAAACCCCTCTCCTGTCTCCCCTGGCGTATAAACCCCTCTCCTGTCTGCCCTGGCGTATAAACCCCTCTCCTGTCTCCCCTGGTGTATAAACCCCTCTCCTGTCTGCCCTGGCGTATAAACCCCTCTCCTGTCTGCCCTGGCGTATAAACCCCTCTCCTGTCTCCCCTGGTGTATAAACCCCTCTCCTGTCTCCCCTGGTGTACAAACCCCTCTCCTGTCTGCCCTGGCGTATAAACCCCTCTCCTGTCTGCCCTGGCGTATAAACCCCTCTCCTGTCTCCCCTGGTGTACAAACCCCTCTCCTGTCTCCCCTGGTGTATAAACCCCTCTCCTGTCTCCCCTGTTGTATAAACCCCTCTCCTGTCTCCCCTGGTGTACAAACCCCTCTCCTGTCTGCCCTGGCATATAAACCTCTCTCCTGTCTGCCCTGGCGTATAAACCCCTCTCCTGTCTCCCCTGGTGTATATACCCCTCTCCTGTCTGCCCTGGCGTATAAACCCCTCTCCTGTCTGCCCTAGCGTATAAACCCCTCTCCTGTCTCCCCTGGTGTATAAACTCCTCTCCTGTCTCCCCTGGCGTATAAACCCCTCTCCTGTCTCCCCTGGTGTATAAACCCCTCTCCTGTCTCTCCTGGTGTATAAACCCCTCTCCTGTCTCTCCTGGTGTATAAACCCCTCTCCTGTCTCCCCTGGTGAATAAACCCCTCTCCTGTCTCCCCTGGTGTATAAACCCCTCTCCTGTCTCCCCTGGTGTATAAACCCCTCTCCTGTCCCTCCTGGTGTTTAAACCCCTCTCCTGTCTCTCCTGGTGTATAAACCCCTCTCCTGTCTCCCCTGCTGTACAAACCCCTCTCCTGTCTGCCCTGGCGTATAAACCCCTCTCCTGTCTGCCCTGGCGTATAAACCCCTCTCCTGTCTCCCCTGGTGTATAAACCCCTCTCCTGTCTCCCCTGGTATTCAAACCGCTCTCCTGTCTGCCCTGGGGTATAAACCCCTCTCCTGTCTGCCCTGGCGTATAAACCCCTCTCCTGTCTCCCGTGGTGTATAAACCCCTCTCCTGTCTCCCCTGGCGTATAAACCCCTCTTCTGTCTGCCCTGGCGTATAAACCCCTCTCCTGTCTCCCCTGGTGTATAAACCCCTCTCCTGTCTCCCCTGGTGTATAAACCCCTCTCCTGTTTCCCCTGGTGTACAAACCCCTCTCCTGTCTGCCCTGGCGTATAAACCCCTCTCCTGTCTGCCCTGGCGTTTAAACCCCTCTCCTGTCTCCCCTGGTGTATAAACCCCTCTCCTGTCTGCCCTGGCGTATAAACCCCTCTCCTGTCTGCCCTGGCGTATAAACCCCTCTCCTGTCTCCCCTGGTGTATAAACCCCTCTCCTGTCTCCCCTGGTGTACAAACCCCTCTCCTGTCTCCCCTGGTGTATAAACCCCTCTCCTGTCTCCCCTGGTGTATAAACCCCTCTCCTGTCTCCACTGGCGTATAAACCCCTCTCCTGTCTCCCCTGGCGTATAAACCCCTCTCCTGTCTGCCCTGGCGTGTAAACGCCCTCTCCTGTCTGCCCTGGCGTATAAACCCCTCTGCCCTGTCGTATAAACCCCTCTCCTGTCTCCCCTGGTGTATAAACCCCTCTCCTGTCTCCCCTGGTGTACAAACCCCTCTCCTGTCTGCCCTGGCGTATAAACCCCTCTCCTGTCTGCCCTGGCGTATAAACCCCTCTCCTGTCTCCCCTGGCGTATAAACCCCTCTCCTGTCTGCCCTGGCGTATAAACCCCTCTCCTGTCTGCCCTGGCGTATAAACCCCTCTCCTGTCTCCCCTGGTGTATAAACCCCTCTCCTGTCTGCCCTGGCGTATAAACCCCTCTCCTGTCTGCCCTGGCGTATAAACCCCTCTCCTGTCTCCCCTGGTGTACAAACCCCTCTCCTGTCTGCCCTGGCATATAAACCTCTCTCCTGTCTGCCCTGGCGTATAAACCCCTCTCCTGTCTCCCCTGGTGTATATACCCCTCTCCTGTCTGCCCTGGCGTATAAACCCCTCTCCTGTCTGCCCTAGCGTATAAACCCCTCTCCTGTCTCCCCTGGTGTATAAACTCCTCTCCTGTCTCCCCTGGCGTATAAACCCCTCTCCTGTCTCCCCTGGTGTATAAACCCCTCTCCTGTCTCTCCTGGTGTATAAACCCCTCTCCTGTCTCTCCTGGTGTATAAACCCCTCTCCTGTCTCCCCTGGTGAATAAACCCCTCTCCTGTCTCCCCTGGTGTATAAACCCCTCTCCTGTCTCCCCTGGTGTATAAACCCCTCTCCTGTCCCTCCTGGTGTTTAAACCCCTCTCCTGTCTCTCCTGGTGTATAAACCCCTCTCCTGTCTCCCCTGCTGTACAAACCCCTCTCCTGTCTGCCCTGGCGTATAAACCCCTCTCCTGTCTGCCCTGGCGTATAAACCCCTCTCCTGTCTCCCCTGGTGTATAAACCCCTCTCCTGTCTCCCCTGGTATTCAAACCGCTCTCCTGTCTGCCCTGGGGTATAAACCCCTCTCCTGTCTGCCCTGGCGTATAAACCCCTCTCCTGTCTCCCGTGGTGTATAAACCCCTCTCCTGTCTCCCCTGGCGTATAAACCCCTCTTCTGTCTGCCCTGGCGTATAAACCCCTCTCCTGTCTCCCCTGGTGTATAAACCCCTCTCCTGTCTCCCCTGGTGTATAAACCCCTCTCCTGTTTCCCCTGGTGTACAAACCCCTCTCCTGTCTGCCCTGGCGTATAAACCCCTCTCCTGTCTGCCCTGGCGTTTAAACCCCTCTCCTGTCTCCCCTGGTGTATAAACCCCTCTCCTGTCTGCCCTGGCGTATAAACCCCTCTCCTGTCTGCCCTGGCGTATAAACCCCTCTCCTGTCTCCCCTGGTGTATAAACCCCTCTCCTGTCTCCCCTGGTGTACAAACCCCTCTCCTGTCTCCCCTGGTGTATAAACCCCTCTCCTGTCTCCCCTGGTGTATAAACCCCTCTCCTGTCTCCACTGGCGTATAAACCCCTCTCCTGTCTCCCCTGGCGTATAAACCCCTCTCCTGTCTGCCCTGGCGTGTAAACGCCCTCTCCTGTCTGCCCTGGCGTATAAACCCCTCTGCCCTGTCGTATAAACCCCTCTCCTGTCTCCCCTGGTGTATAAACCCCTCTCCTGTCTCCCCTGGTGTACAAACCCCTCTCCTGTCTGCCCTGGCGTATAAACCCCTCTCCTGTCTGCCCTGGCGTATAAACCCCTCTCCTGTCTCCCCTGGCGTATAAACCCCTCTCCTGTCTGCCCTGGCGTATAAACCCCTCTCCTGTCTGCCCTGGCGTATAAACCCCTCTCCTGTCTCCCCTGGTGTATAAACCCCTCTCCTGTCTGCCCTGGCATATAAACCCCTCTCCTGTCTGCCCTGGCGTATAAACCCCTCTCCTGTCTCCCCTGGTGTATAAACCCCTCTCCTGTCTCCCCTGGTGTACAAACCCCTCTCCTGTCTGCCCTGGCGTATAAACCCCTCTCCTGTCTGCCCTGGAGTATAAACCCCTCTCCTGTCTCCCCTGGTGTACAAACCCCTCTCCTGTCTCCCCTGGTGTATAAACCCCTCTCCTGTCTCCCCTGGTGTACAAACCCCTCTCCTGTCTCCCCTGGTGTACAAACCCCTCTCCTGTCTGCCCTGGCGTATAAACCCCTCTCCTGTCTGCCCTGGCGTATAAACCCCTCTCCTGTCTGCCCTGGCGTATAAACCCCTCTCCTGTCTCCCCTGGTGTATAAACCCCTCTCCTGTCTCCCCTGGTGTATAAACCCCTCTCCTGTCTCCCCTGGCGTATAAACCCCTCTCCTGTCTGCCCTGGCGTATAAACCCCTCTCCTGTCTCCCCTGGCGTATAAACCCCTCTCCTGTCTGCCCTGGCGTATAACCCCCTCTCCTGTCTCCCCTGGTGTATAAACCCCTCTCCTGTCTCCCCTGGTGTATAAACCCCTCTCATGTCTCCCCTGGTGTACAAACCCCTCTCCTGTCTGCCCTGGCGTATAAACCCCTCTCCTGTCTGCCCTGGCGTATAAACCCCTCTCCTGTCTCCCCTGGTGTATAAACCCCTCTCCTGTCTGCCCTGGCGTATAAACCCCTCTCCTGTCTCCCCTGGTGTATAAACCCCTCTCCTGTCTCCCCTGGTGTACAAACCCCTCTCCTGTCTGCCCTGGCGTATAAACCCCTCTCCTGTCTGCCCTGGCGTATAAACCCCTCTCCTGTCTCCCCTGGTGTACAAACCCCTCTCCTGTCTCCCCTGGTGTATAAACCCCTCTCCTGTCTCCCCTGGTGTATAAACCCCTCTCCTGTCTCCCCTGGTGTACAAACCCCTCTCCTGTCTCCCTGGTGTATAAACCCCTCTCCTGTCTCCCCTGGCGTATAAACCCCTCTCCTGTCTCCCCTGGTGTACAAACCCCTCTCCTGTCTCCCCTGGTGTACAAACCCCTCTCCTGTCTCCCCTGGTGTATAAACCCCTCTCCTGTCTCCCCTGGTGTACAAACCCCTCTCCTGTCTCCCCTGGTGTATAAACCCCTCTCCTGTCTCCCCTGGTGTATAAACCCCTCTCCTGTCTCCCCTGGTGTACAAACCCCTCTCCTGTCTCCCTGGTGTATAAACCCCTCTCCTGTCTCCCCTGGTGTATAAACCCCTCTCCTGTCTCCCCTGGCGTATAAACCCCTCTCCTGTCTCCCCTGGTGTATAAACCCCTCTCCTGTCTACCCTTGTGTATAAACCCCTCTCCTGTCTGCCCTGGTGTATAAACCCCTCTCGTGTCTCCCCTGGTGTATAAGCCCCGCTCCTGTCCCTCCTGGTGTATAAACCCCTCTCCTGTCCCTCCTGGTGTATAAACCCCTCTCCTGTCTCTCCTGGTGTATAAACCCCCTCTCCTGTCTCCCCTGGTGTACAAACCCCTCTCTTGTCTCCCCTGGTGTATAAACCCCTCTCCTGTCTCCCCTGGTGAATAAACCCGTCTCCTGTCTCCCCTGGCGTATAAATCCCTCTCCTGTCTCCCCTGGTGTATATACCCCTCTCCTGTCTCCCCTGGTGTATAAACCCCTCTCCTGTCTCCCCTGGTGTATAAACCCCTCTCCTGTCTCCCCTGGCGTATAAACCCCTCTCCTGTCTCCCCTGGTGTATAAACCCCTCTCCTGTCTCCCCGGTGTATAAACCCCTCTCCTGTCTCCCCTGGTGTATAAGCCCCTCTCCTGTCCCTCCTTGTGTATAAACCCCTCTCCTGTCCCTCCTGGGGTATAAACCCCTCTCCTGTCTGCCCTGGTGTATAAACCCCTCTCCTGTCTGCCCTGGCGTATAAACCCCTCTCCTGTCTCCCCGGTGTATAAACCCCTCTCCTGTCTCCCCTGGTGTATAAACCCCTCTTCTGTTTCCCCTGGTGTATAAACCCCTCTCCTGTCTCCCCGGTGTATAAACCCCTCTCCTGTCTCCCCTGATGTACAAACCCCTCTCCTGTCTCCCCTGGTGTATAAACCCCTCTCCTGTCTCCCCTGGCGTATACACCACTCTCCTGTCTCCCCTGGTGTATAAACCCCTCTCCTGTCTCTCCTGGCGTATTAACCCCTCTCCTGTCTCCCCTGGTGTACAAACCCCTCTCCTGTCTCCCCTGGTGTACAAACCCCTCTCCTGTCTCCCCTGGTGTATAAACCCCTCTCCTGTCTCCCCTGGTGTACAAACCCCTCTCCTGTCTCCCCTGGTGTATAAACCCCTCTCCTGTCTGCCCTGGTGTATAAACCCCTCACCTGTCTGCCCTGGTGTATAAACCCCTCTCCTGTCTCCCCTGGTTTATATACCCCTCTCCTGCCTCTCCTGGTGTATAAACCCCTCTCCTGTCTCCCCTGGTGTATAAACCCCTCTCCTGTCTCCCCTGGTGTATAAACCCCTCTCCCTGTGTATAAAACCCTCTCTTGTTTCCCCATGTGTATAAACCCCTCTCCTGTCTGCCCTGGTGTATACACCCCTCTCCCTGTGTATAAAACCCTCTCTTGTTTCCCCATGTGTATAAAACCCTCTCTTGTTTCCCCATGTGTATAAACCCCTCTCCTGTCTCCCCTGGTGTATAAGCCTCCTCTCCTGCCTCCCCAGGTGTATAAACCCCTCTCCTGTCTCCCCTGGTGTATAAACCCCTCTCCTGTCTCCCCTGGTTTACAAACCCCTCTCCTGTCTCCCCTCGTGTATAAACCCCTCTCCTGTCTCCCCTGGTGTACAAACCCCTCTCCTGTCTCCCCTGGTGTATAAACCCCTCTCCTGTCTCCCCTGTCTCCCCTGGTGTATAAACCCCTCTCCTGTCCCTCCTCGTGTATAAACCCCTCTCCTGTCTCCCCTGGTGCATAAACCCCTCTCCTGTCTCCCCTGGTGTATAAACCCCTCTCCTGTCCCTCCTGGTGTATAAACCCCTCTCCTGTCTCCCCTGGTGCATAAACCCCTCTCCTGTCTCCCCTGGTGCATAAACCCCTCTCCTGTCTCCCCTGGTGTATAAACCCCTCTCCTGTCTCCCCTGGTGTACAAACCCCTCTCCTGTCTCCCCGGTGTATAAACCCCTCTCCTGTCCCTCCTGGGGTATAAACCCCTCTCCTGTCTGCCCTGGTGTATAAACCCCTCTCCTGTCCCTCCTCGTGTATAAACCCTTCTCCTGTCTCCCCTGGTGCATAAACCCCTCTCCTGTCTCCCCTGGTGTATAAACCCCTCTCCTGTCCCTCCTGGTGTATAAACCCCTCTCCTGTCTCCCCTGGTGCATAAACCCCTCTCCTGTCTCCCCTGGTGCATAAACCCCTCTCCTGTCTCCCCTGGTGTATAAACCCCTCTCCTGTCTCCCCTGGTGTACAAACCCCTCTCCTGTCTCCCCGGTGTACAAACCCGTCTCCTGTCTCCCCTGGTGTATAAACCCCTCTCCTGTCTCCCCTGGTGTACAAACCCCTCTCCTGTCTCCCCTGGTGTATAAACCCCTCTCCTGTCTCCCCTGGTGTATATACCCCTCTCCTGTCTCCCCGGTGTATAAAAACCTCTCCTGTCTCCCCTGGTGTACAAACCCCTCTCCTGTCTCCCCGGTGTACAAACCCCTCTCCTGTCTCCCCCTGGTGTATAAACCCCTCTCCTGTCTCCCCTGGTGTACAAACCCCTCTCCTGTCTCCCCTGGTGTATAAACCCCTCTCCTGTCTCCCCTGGTGTATATACCCCTCTCCTGCCTCCCCAGGTGTATAAAACCCTCTCCTGTCTCCCCTGGTGTATAAACCCCTCTCCTGTCTCCCCGGTGTATAAAAACCTCTCCTGTCTCCCCTGGTGTACAAACCACTCTCCTGTCTCCCCGGTGTACAAACCCCTCTCCTGTCTCCCCGGTGTATAAACCCCTCTCCTGTCACCCCTGGTGTATAAACCCCTCTGCTGTCTCCCCTGGTGTATAAACCCCTCTCCTGTCTCCCCTGGTGTATAAACCCCTCTCCTGTCTCCCCTGGTGTATAAAACCCTCTCCTGTCTCCCCTGGTGTATAAACCCCTCTCCTGTCTCCCCTGGTGAATAAACCCCTCTCCTGTCTCCCCTGGTGTACAAACCCCTCTCCTGTCCCTCCTGGTGTATAAACCCCTCTCCTGTCTCCCCTGTTGTATAAACCCCTCTCCTGTCCCTCCTGGTGTATAAACCGCTCTCCTGTCTCCCCTGTTGTATAAACCCCTCTCCTGTCCCTCCTGGTGTATAAACCCCTCTCCTGTCTTCCCTGGTGTATAAACCCCTCTCCTGTCCCTCCTGGTGTATAAACCCCTCTCCTGTCCCTCCTGGTGTATAAACCCCTCTCCTGTCCCTCCTGGTGTTTAAACCCCTCTCCTGTCCCTCCTGGTGTACAAACCCCTCTCCTGTCTCCCCGGTGTATAAACCCCTCTCCTGTCTCCCCTGGTGTATAAGCCCCTCTCCTGTCCCTCCTGGTGTATAAACCCCTCTCCTGTCCCTCCTGGGGTATAAACCCCTCTCCTGTCTGCCCATGTGTATAAACCCCTCTCCTGTCTGCCCTGGCGTATAAACCCCTCTCCTGTCTCCCCGGTGTATAAACCCCTCTCCTGTCTCCCCTGGTGTATAAACCCCTCTTCTGTTTCCCCTGGTGTATAAACCCCTCTCCTGTCTCCCCGGTGTATAAACCCCTCTCCTGTCTCCCCTGATGTACAAACCCCTCTCCTGTCTCCCCTGGTGTATAAACCCCTCTCCTGTCTCCCCTGGCGTATACACCACTCTCCTGTCTCCCCTGGTGTATAAACCCCTCTCCTGTCTCTCCTGGCGTATAAACCCCTCTCCTGTCTCCCCTGGTGTACAAACCCCTCTCCTGTCTCCCCTGGTGTATAAACCCCTCTCCTGTCTCCCCTGGTGTATAAACCCCTCTCCTGTCTCCCCTGGTGTATAAACCCCTCTCCTGTCTCCCCTGGTGTACAAACCCCTCTCCTGTCTCCCCTGGTGTATAAACCCCTCTCCTGTCTCCCCTGGTGTATATACCCCTCTCCTGCCTCCCCAGGTGTATAAAACCCTCTCCTGTCTCCCCTGGTGTATAAACCCCTCTCCTGTCTCCCCGGTGTATAAAAACCTCTCCTGTCTCCCCTGGTGTACAAACCACTCTCCTGTCTCCCCGGTGTACAAACCCCTCTCCTGTCTCCCCGGTGTATAAACCCCTCTCCTGTCACCCCTGGTGTATAAACCCCTCTGCTGTCTCCCCTGGTGTATAAACCCCTCTCCTGTCTCCCCTGGTGTATAAACCCCTCTCCTGTCTCCCCTGGTGTATAAAACCCTCTCCTGTCTCCCCTGGTGTATAAACCCCTCTCCTGTCTCCCCTGGTGAATAAACCCCTCTCCTGTCTCCCCTGGTGTACAAACCCCTCTCCTGTCCCTCCTGGTGTATAAACCCCTCTCCTGTCTCCCCTGTTGTATAAACCCCTCTCCTGTCCCTCCTGGTGTATAAACCGCTCTCCTGTCTCCCCTGTTGTATAAACCCCTCTCCTGTCCCTCCTGGTGTATAAACCCCTCTCCTGTCTTCCCTGGTGTATAAACCCCTCTCCTGTCCCTCCTGGTGTATAAACCCCTCTCCTGTCCCTCCTGGTGTATAAACCCCTCTCCTGTCCCTCCTGGTGTTTAAACCCCTCTCCTGTCCCTCCTGGTGTACAAACCCCTCTCCTGTCTCCCCGGTGTATAAACCCCTCTCCTGTCTCCCCTGGTGTATAAGCCCCTCTCCTGTCCCTCCTGGTGTATAAACCCCTCTCCTGTCCCTCCTGGGGTATAAACCCCTCTCCTGTCTGCCCATGTGTATAAACCCCTCTCCTGTCTGCCCTGGCGTATAAACCCCTCTCCTGTCTCCCCGGTGTATAAACCCCTCTCCTGTCTCCCCTGGTGTATAAACCCCTCTTCTGTTTCCCCTGGTGTATAAACCCCTCTCCTGTCTCCCCGGTGTATAAACCCCTCTCCTGTCTCCCCTGATGTACAAACCCCTCTCCTGTCTCCCCTGGTGTATAAATCCCTCTCCTGTCTCCCCTGGCGTATACACCACTCTCCTGTCTCCCCTGGTGTATAAACCCCTCTCCTGTCTCTCCTGGCGTATAAACCCCTCTCCTGTCTCCCCTGGTGTACAAACCCCTCTCCTGTCTCCCCTGGTGTATAAACCCCTCTCCTGTCTCCCCTGGTGTATAAACCCCTCTCCTGTCTCCCCTGGTGTACAAACCCCTCTCCTGTCTCCCCTGGTGTATAAACCCCTCTCCTGTCTGCCCTGGTGTATAAACCCCTCTCCTGTCTGCGCTGGTGTATAAACCCCTCTCATGTCTCCCCTGGTTTATATACCCCTCTCCTGCCTCTCCTGGTGTATAAACCCCTCTCCTGTCTCCCCTGTCTCCCCTGGTGTATAAACCCCTCTCCTGTCTCCCCTGGTTTACAAACCCCTCTCCTGTCTCCCCTCGTGTATAAACCCCTCTCCTGTCTCCCCTGGTGTACAAACCCCTCTCCTGTCTCCCCTGGTGTATAAACCCCTCTCCTGTCTCCCCTGTCTCCCCTGGTGTATAAACCCCTCTCCTGTCCCTCCTGGTGTATAAACCCCTCTCCTGTCCCTCCTCGTGTATAAACCCTTCTCCTGTCTCCCCTGGTGCATAAACCCCTCTCCTGTCTCCCCTGGTGTATAAACCCCTCTCCTGTCTCCCCTGGTGAATAAACCCCTCTCCTGTCTCCCCTGGTGTACAAACCCCTCTCCTGTCCCTCCTGGTGTATAAACCCCTCTCCTGTCTCCCCTGTTGTATAAACCCCTCTCCTGTCCCTCCTGGTGTATAAACCGCTCTCCTGTCTCCCCTGTTGTATAAACCCCTCTCCTGTCCCTCCTGGTGTATAAACCCCTCTCCTGTCTTCCCTGGTGTATAAACCCCTCTCCTGTCCCTCCTGGTGTATAAACCCCTCTCCTGTCCCTCCTGGTGTATAAACCCCTCTCCTGTCCCTCCTGGTGTTTAAACCCCTCTCCTGTCCCTCCTGGTGTACAAACCCCTCTCCTGTCTCCCCGGTGTATAAACCCCTCTCCTGTCTCCCCTGGTGTATAAGCCCCTCTCCTGTCCCTCCTGGTGTATAAACCCCTCTCCTGTCCCTCCTGGGGTATAAACCCCTCTCCTGTCTGCCCTGGTGTATAAACCCCTCTCCTGTCTGCCCTGGCGTATAAACCCCTCTCCTGTCTCCCCGGTGTATAAACCCCTCTCCTGTCTCCCCTGGTGTATAAACCCCTCTTCTGTTTCCCCTGGTGTATAAACCCCTCTCCTGTCTCCCCGGTGTATAAACCCCTCTCCTGTCTCCCCTGATGTACAAACCCCTCTCCTGTCTCCCCTGGTGTATAAACCCCTCTCCTGTCTCCCCTGGCGTATACACCACTCTCCTGTCTCCCCTGGTGTATAAACCCCTCTCCTGTCTCTCCTGGCGTATAAACCCCTCTCCTGTCTCCCCTGGTGTACAAACCCCTCTCCTGTCTCCCCTGGTGTATAAACCCCTCTCCTGTCTCCCCTGGTGTATAAACCCCTCTCCTGTCTCCCCTGGTGTACAAACCCCTCTCCTGTCTCCCCTGGTGTATAAACCCCTCTCCTGTCTGCCCTGGTGTATAAACCCCTCTCCTGTCTGCGCTGGTGTATAAACCCCTCTCATGTCTCCCCTGGTTTATATACCCCTCTCCTGCCTCTCCTGGTGTATAAACCCCTCTCCTGTCTCCCCTGTCTCCCCTGGTGTATAAACCCCTCTCCTGTCTCCCCTGGTTTACAAACCCCTCTCCTGTCTCCCCTCGTGTATAAACCCCTCTCCTGTCTCCCCTGGTGTACAAACCCCTCTCCTGTCTCCCCTGGTGTATAAACCCCTCTCCTGTCTCCCCTGGTGTATAAACCCCTCTCCTGTCTCCCCTGTCTCCCCTGGTGTATAAACCCCTCTCCTGTCCCTCCTCGTGTATAAACCCTTCTCCTGTCTCCCCTGGTGCATAAACCCCTCTCCTGTCTCCCCTGGTGTATAAACCCCTCTCCTGTCCCTCCTGGTGTATAAACCCCTCTCCTGTCTCCCCTGGTGCATAAACCCCTCTCCTGTCTCCCCTGGTGCATAAACCCCTCTCCTGTCTCCCCTGGTGTATAAACCCCTCTCCTGTCTCCCCTGGTGTACAAACCCCTCTCCTGTCTCCCCGGTGTACAAACCCCTCTCCTGTCTCCCCTGGTGTATAAACCCCTCTCCTGTCTCCCCTGGTGTACAAACCCCTCTCCTGTCTCCCCTGGTGTATAAACCCCTCTCCTGTCTCCCCTGGTGTATATACCCCTCTCCTGTCTCCCCGGTGTATAAAAACCTCTCCTGTCTCCCCTGGTGTACAAACCACTCTCCTGTCTCCCCGGTGTACAAACCCCTCTCCTGTCTCCCCGGTGTATAAACCCCTCTCCTGTCACCCCTGGTGTATAAACCCCTCTGCTGTCTCCCCTGGCGTATAAACCCCTCTCCTGTCTGCCCTGGCGTATAAACCCCTCTCCTGTCTCCCCTGGCGTATAAACCCCTCTCCTGTCTGCCCTGGTGTATAAACCCCTCTCTTGTCTCCCCTGGGGTATAAGCCCCTCTCCTGTCTCCCCTGGCATGTAGGCCCCTGTCTCTCACACCCTCTCTAACCGTTCCGCTCCCTTTGACCAGGCGGACCTACTGTAACCAGCGGCTGAAGATGTTGGTGTCTCGTTTCCACCTTCACCAGCTGGCCAATGAGAAAAAGGAGTTTATCGACCTGCAGGAGGCTTCCCACAGTGACTTCTACAACGTGGCCAAGGTGACGGGCGGCTGCAGGAGTGGTCGGGGAGGGAGGGGCAGGATGCCCCACAGAGCTCCTCAACTGAGAGAGGGTGGAGGGAGACGCACGTGGCACTAATGCTCAGGAGGGTGGGAGATGGAGGGAGATCCTGCCTGCGGTTTCGTCTCGAAGAGTCGGGAGAACGGGGAGGAGAGTGGGAAGCGGGAGGGTGATGGGAGGTAGAGGAGGAGGAAGAGCAGGAGGGTAGAAGGCGGAGGAGGGGAAGAGGCTTGTCTATTCCTGCCTGGGGAAGCAGGGCAGATGACTAGTTTCTGCCGGTCTTTTCATGTGCTTTTAACACAGCACCCAGCCTCCTTATAACATCTCCTCCCACTGCCCCTCCACCTCTCCCTCCCCCCCCATACACTGCCACCTTCCTCCGCGTCCCCCTCTCTCTCCTCCCTGATCCCCATCACTCCACCCCCTCCACTTCACTCTCCCTCCCTCTCTCTCCATCGTCTTTTGCTTCTGTGCCTCTGCCCACTCTCCCCCTCTCTGTCCTCTCTCTCCTACCCGCACTTTCCCCTCTCTACCCCCACTCTCCCCTCCCACTCTCTTCCACCTCCACTTTCCCCTCTCTCCCCAACTCTCCCACTCTATCCCCCTGCTCTCCCCCTCTCTGCCCCCTATTCTCCCCTCTCTGCCCCCTACTCTCCCCTCTCTCCCACTCTCTGCCCTCTACTCTCCCACCCCTCCCTCCCACTCTCTCCCCCCACTCTCCCCCTCTCCTCTCTCTCCCCCACAGGTCGACACGCACATCCACGCTGCGGCCTGTATGAACCAGCACTCTCTGCTGCGTTTCATCCACCACACTTACGCGATAGACCGGGACCGGGAGGTTCACCAATCCCAGGGGCAGACCTTCACCCTGGGGCAACTATTCCAGAGGCTCGACCTCGATCCCGACCACCTCGACATCGACGCCCTCAACGTGCACGCGGTAAGCTGCCCCCCCCTCCGCAACTCCCCTCCTCGCCAACACCCTCCACCTACCTTCCCTCACCCCGCACTTCTCAATTCGTACCCCCCCCCCCCGCACTATTAGAGCGTGGAATAATCTCCATCCGACCATAAACACACCATCAAACCCAATTAAATTCAAGACAGCACTTCTACAAATATTTCCTCCAGTTTAAATTGCCTGCGCAATATTTTGGAGGATCAGGAACCAAAAATAGAGATCTGCTAGTTCGTTTAAAAAGATCTGCTAGTTCGTTTAAAAAGATCTGCTAGTTCGTTTAGAAAAGATCTGCTAGTTCGTTTAAAAAGATCTGCTAGTTCGTTTAAAAAGATCTGCTAGTTCGTTTAAAAAGATCTGCTAGTTCGTTTAAAAAGAGCAGCTAGTTCGTTTAAAAAGATCTGCTAGTTCGTTTAGAAAAGATCTGCTAGTTCGTTTAAAAAGATCTGCTAGTTCGTTTAAAAAGAGCAGCTAGTTCGTTTAAAAAGATCTGCTAGTTAGTTTAAAAAAGATCTGCTAGTTCGTTTAAAAAGATCTGCTAGTTCGTTTAGAAAAGATCTGCTAGTTCGTTTAAAAAGATCTGCTAGTTCGTTTAAAAAGAGCAGCTAGTTCGTTTAAAAAGATCTGCTAGTTAGTTTAAAAAAGATCTGCTAGTTCGGTTTAAAAAGATCTGCTAGTTCGTTTAAAAAGATCTGCTAGTTCGTTTAAAAAAGATCTGGTAGTTCGTTTAAAAAGATCTGCTAGTTCGGTTTAAAAAGATCTGCTAGTTCGGTTTAAAAAGATCTGGTAGTTCGGTTTAAAAAAGATCTGCTAGTTCGTTTAAAAAGATCTGCTAGTTCGGTTTAAAAAGATCTGCTAGTTCGGTTTAAAAAAGATCTGGTAGTTCGTTTAAAAAGATCTGCTAGTTTGTTTAGAAAAGATCTGCTAGTTCGGTTTAAAAAGATCTGGTAGTTCGGTTTAAAAAGATCTGGTAGTTCATTTAAAAAGATCTGCTAGTTCGTTTTAAAAGATCTGCTAGTTCGTTTAAAAAAGATCTGCTAGTTCGTTTAAAAAGATCTGGTAGTTCGGTTTAAAAAGATCTGCTAGTTCGTTTAAAAAGATCTGCTAGTTCGTTTAAAAAGATCTGCTAGTTCGGTTTAAAAAGATCTGCTAGTTCGTTTAAAAAGATCTGCTAGTTCATTTAAAAAGATCTGGTAGTTCGGTTTAAAAAGATCTGCTAGTTCGGTTTAAAAAGATCTGCTAGTTCATTTAAAAAGATCTGGTAGTTCGGTTTAAAAAAGATCTGCTAGTTCGTTTAAAAAGATCTGCTAGTTCGATTTAAAAAAGATCTGGTAGTTCGGTTTAAAAAAGATCTGGTAGTTCGTTTAAAAAGATCTGGTAGTTTGTTTAAAAAGATCTGCTAGTTCGTTTAAAAAGATCTGCTAGTTCGTTTAAAAAGATCTGCTAGTTCGTTTAAAAAGATCTGCTAGTTAGTTTAAAAAAGATCTGCTAGTTCGTTTAAAAAGATCTGCTAGTTCGGTTTAAAAAAGATCTGCTAGTTCGTTTAAAAAGATCTGCTAGTTGTTTTAAAAGCGGTATGGCCGAATGACCGTTTCAACCAACCCGTGGAGAGATTGACCCGCTATCGGGCTGCCGCTCAGTTAATGAGGAGCAGGACACATCGACCTGAGCCGTTTCATTTACTTTCAAACATCGATCGACAGACAGCGCTTAGCATCCTGAGAATATCTCCGGGTTCACACACGTCCCCGTCGCCGGGCCAAAACCAACGTCCTCAGCTCGAGATTGCTCTTAATTTTTGCCCCGCGGGCACAAAGCATTTGCCGTCAGAGGGGGTGCAGTCCGCGCCGACTGAGGTTCCCGTCCGGCCGCGGTCACGGGCCACCGTCCCCGTCCCCGTCGTTACTGCGCCTGCCCCGGCCAATTCCGTGTACAGGCCGCCCCTCCCGGCCGCTTCCAAGTCTCGGTCCAGGAATCCCGGCCAAGCACCCCCGTCAATCGCCTTCTGCCCTTCCCGGTCCGCGATTACCTCCGCTCCATGTGCGATATTCCCGCCTCCAGGACCGGGAGACCTTCCAGCGGTTCGATCGCTTCAACGCCAAGTACAACCCGGTGGGGGCGAGCGAGCTGCGGAGACTCTACCTCAAAACCAACAATCACATCAACGGAGAATATTTTGCCGGGCTGATCAAGGTAAATTATTACCATGGAGACACCGGTCTCTCACCCCACCCCACCCCCCAGAGAGAGAGGGACTGAGAGACACCGGTCAGTGTACAGATCTCCCCCCCAGAGAGAGAGGGACTGAGAGACACCGGTCAGTGTACAGATCTCCCCCCGAGAGAGAGGGACTGAGAGACACCGGTCAGTGTACAGATCTCCGCCCCAGAGAGAGAGGGACTGAGAGACACCGGTCAGTGTACAGATCTCCCCCCCCAGAGAGAGAGGGACTGAGAGACACCGGTCAGTGTACAGATCTCCCCCCGAGAGAGAGGGACTGAGAGACACCGGTCAGTGTACAGATCTCCCCCCCAGAGAGAGAGGGACTGAGAGACACCGGTCAGTGTACAGATCTCCCCCCGAGAGAGAGGGACTGAGAGACACCGGTCAGTGTACAGATCTCCGCCCCAGAGAGAGAGGGACTGAGAGACACCGGTCAGTGTACAGATCTCCCCCCCAGAGAGAGAGGGACTGAGAGACACCGGTCAGTGTACAGATCTCCCCCCGAGAGAGAGGGACTGAGAGACACCGGTCAGTGTACAGATCTCCCCCCCAGAGAGAGAGGGACTGAGAGACACCAGTCAGTGTACAGATCTCCCCCCGAGAGAGAGGGACTGAGAGACACCGGTCAGTGTACAGATCTCCCCCCGAGAGAGAGGGACTGAGAGACACCGGTCAGTGTACAGATCTCCCCCCGAGAGAGAGGGAGAGACACCGGTCAGTGTACAGATCTCCCCCCCGAGAGAGAGGGACTGAGAGACACCGGTCAGTGTACAGATCTCCCCCCCGAGAGAGAGGGACTGAGAGACACCGGTCAGTGTACAGATCTCCCCCCCGAGAGAGAGGGACTGAGAGACACCGGTCAGTGTACAGATCTCCCCCCCGAGAGAGAGGGACTGAGAGACACCGGTCAGTGTACAGATCTCCCCCCGAGAGAGAGGGACTGAGAGACACCGGTCAGTGTACAGATCTCCCCCCTGAGAGAGAGGGACTGAGAGACACCGGTCAGTGTACAGATCTCCCCCCGAGAGAGAGGGACTGAGAGACACCGGTCAGTGTACAGATCTCCCCCCGAGAGAGAGGGACTGAGAGACACCGGTCAGTGTACAGATCACCCATGGGAGTGAGAGGGACTGAGAAACACCGGTCAGTGTACAGATCTCTCCCCTGAGAGAGAGGGTCTGAGACACACCGGTCAGTGTACAGATCTCCCCCCCCGAGAGAGAGGGACTGAGAGACACCGGTCAGTGTACAGATCTCCCCCCGAGAGAGAGGGACTGAGAGACACCGGTCAGTGTACAGATCTCCCCCCGAGAGAGAGGGACTGAGAGACACCGGTCAGTGTACAGATCTCCCCCAGGAGAGAGAGGGACTGAGAGACACCGGTCAGTGTACAGATCTCCCCCCCGAGAGAGAGGGACTGAGAGACACCGGTCAGTGTACAGATCTCCCCCCGAGAGAGAGGGACTGAGAGACACTGGTCAGTGTACAGATCTCTCCCCTGAGAGAGAGGGACTGAGAGACACCGGTCAGTGTACAGATCTCCCCCCCCGAGAGAGAGGGACTGAGAGACACTGGTCAGTGCAGACAGACAGACTTTATTGATCCCGAGGGAAATTGGGTTTCGTTACAGTCGCACCAATCAAGAATAGTGTAGAAATATAGCAATATAAAACCATAAATAATTAAATAATAATAATGTTAATCATGCCAAGTGGAAGTAAGCCCAGGACCAGCCTATTGGCTCAGGGTGTCTGACACTCCGAGGGAGGAGTTGTAAAATTTGATGGCCACAGGTAGGAATGACTTCCTATGACGCTCAGTGTTGCATCTCGGTGAAATGAGTATCTGGCTGAATGTACTCCTGTATCTAACCAGTACATTATGGAGTGGATGGGAGACATTGTCCAAGATGGCGTGCAACTTGGACAGCATCCTCTTTTCAGACACCACCGTCCGAGAGTCCAGTTCCACCCCCACAACATCACTGGCCTTACGAATGAGTTTGTTGATTCTGCTTCCCTCAGCCTGCTGCCCCAGCACACAACAGCAAACATGACAGCACTGGCCACCACAGACTCGTAGAACATCCTCAGCATTGTCCAGCAGATGTTAAAGGACCTCAGTCTCCTCAGGAAATAGAGACGGCTCTGACCCTTCTTGTAGACAGCCTCAGTGTTCTTTGACCAGTCCAGTTTATTGTCCATTCGTACCCCAGGAATTTGTAATCCTCCAGCATGTCCACACCGACCCCTTGGATGGAAACAGCGGTCACATGTGCCTTAGCCCTCCTCAGGTCCACCACCAGCTCCTTAGTCTGTTTCACATTAAGCTGCAGATGATTCTGTTCACACCATATCACAATCTTTCCAACCATAGTCCTGTACTCAGTCTCATCTCCCTTGCTGATGCATCCAACTATGGCAGAGGAGTCATCAGAAAACTTCTGAAGATGGCAAGACTCTGTGCAGTAATTGAAGTCTGAGGTGTAGATGGTGAAGAGAAAGGGGGACAGGACAGTCCCCTGTGGAGCCCCAGTGCTGCTGACCACTCTGTCTGACACACAGTGTTGCAAGCGCACGTACTGTGGTCTGCCAGTCAGGTAATCAATAATCCATGACACCAGGGAAGCATCCACCTGCATCGCTGTCAGCTTCTCACCCAGCAGAGCAGGGCGGATGGTGTTGACCGCACTGGAGAAAACAACATGACCCTCACAGTGCTTGCCGGCTTGTCCAGGTGGGCGTAGACACGGTTCAGCAGGTAGACGATGGCATCCTCAACCCCTAGTCGGGGCTGATAGGGGAACTGAAGGGGGTCTAAGTGTGGCCTAACCATAGGCCGGAGCTGCTCTCGAACAAGTCTCTCCAGGGTCTTCATGATGTGGGAGATCAATGCCAACGGTCTGTAGTCATTGGAGCCACTGGGGCGCGGTGTCTTCGGTACAGGGATGAGTCAGGATGTCTTCCACAGCACAGGAACCCTCTGGAGACTCAGGCTCAGGTTGAAGACATGGTGAAGTACCCCACATAGCTGGGGGGGGGGCACAGGCTTTGAGCACCCTGGGGCTGACACCATCCGGGCCTGCAGCCCTGCTTGGGTGGACACGTCTCGGCTGTCTTCTCACCTGTGCAGCGGTGAAGCCCACCGTGGTGGTTTCAGGTGTGGGGAGGGTGGGGGCCTGTGAGGAGGGGTAGGAGGGGAGAGTGTTGGTCGGGGGGGGCCGGCAGCAGACGAATCATGCGGGGGGCGGGCTGAAGAACAGGTTAAGCTCGTCGGCCCAGTCTGCATGGCCTCCCCTCCCCCCCCCCCCCCAGTCAGTGCGCGGATCCCCCCGGGATGCGTTTCTCCTCCGCAGGAGTATGCCGATTCAATGGACGACGCCTCAAACCAGTTTGCTGAGCTCCGGATCTCCATTTACGGCAACAGCCCCGACGAGTGGAACCAGCTGGCCGCTTGGTTCTTCGACCAGAGAGTCTGCTCGCCCAAGATCCGCTGGATGGTGCAGGTCCCACGGATCTAGTGAGTTAAATCCCACGGGAGAGTCCGGGGCCGGGGGCGTCCCGAGCGGCGGAAGGGGCACATTTCCAGTCGTTGCCCCCCCCCCCCCCGGCTCTCCCTTGCTCTTCGGCTTCCTCTGATTGGGCCGCCTTTCGCTCCAACCCACCGTAGGCGGGCTCCTGCCTCGCTCCCCAGCCCCCTCGCCCTCCTGACCCCTCCCCCTCTCTCCTGCCGTCCCTCACAACCCCTGCCTCCCTCCCTCGCTCTCCTTCTCTCTGATCTTCACTCAGAACCCCCGTCTCTGTCCCTCGCTTACTCTCCCCTCTTTCTGTTCCCTCTGTCCAACCTTCCCTCACAGTCCCCATCACTCTCTCTCTCTCTCTCTCTCTCTCTCTCTCTCTCTTCCACTCGTTAACCTTCATTCGGAGCCCCCATCTCCGTCCCTCACTTACTCTCCCTCTTTCTGTTCCCTCTGACCAACCTTCCCTCACAGTCCCCATCACTCTCCCTCTCTCTCTCACTCACTCTCTCTGTCTCACATTCTCTCTCATTCTCTCTGTCTCTCTCTCCCCTCTCTCTGTATCTCTCCCTCTCTCTGTCTCACACTCTCTCTCTGTATCTGTGTCCCTCTCTCTTTCTTTATCTCGCTCTCTCGCAAACACACAACAGCGTCTCTTTTCCACACTCTGAAAATCAGCCCTCTCCCTCTCATTCCCACGCTCTCCCTGATCCACCTCCCTCACCGAGCTGAATCTAGCCACTCTCCCCCACAATAAATCCGCTCCTCACAACAGACAGAGATGCCTCACATTCACTCGCTGTCAGACCCCTCGCTCTCCCCACCTCAGACAGCAAACACCCTAGTAACCCTCTGGCATTCTCCCCCACATTAACCCCCACCCCCTCTTTCCCCCACAGTAACCCCCACCCCCTCTTTCCCCCACAGTAACCCCCCCACCCATTTTCCCATAGTAACCCCCTCTTTCCCCCACAGTAACCCCACCCCCTCTTTCCCCCACAGTAACCCCCCACCCCATTTTCCCATAGTAACCCCCTCTTTCCCTCCACAGTAACCCCCACCCCCTCTTTCCCCCAGAGTAACCCCCAGCCCCTCATTCCCCCACAGTAACCCCTCTCCCCCTCATTCCCTCCATAGTAACCCCCACCCCCTCTTCCCCAGAGTAACACCCCACCCCTCATTCCCAACAGTAACCCCTCTCCCCCTCATTCCCTCCATAGTAATCCCCACCCCCTCTTTCCCCCAGAGTAACCCCCCACCCCATTTTCCCATAGTAACCCCCTCTTTCCCCCACAGTAACCCCCACCCCATTTTCCCATAGTAACCCCCTCTTTCCCTCCACAGTAACCCCCACCCCCTCATTCCCCCACAGTAACCCCTCTCCCCCTCATTCCCTCCATAGTAACCCCTCTCCCCCTCCTTCCCCCACAGTAACCCCTCTCCCCCTCGTTAACCCCCCACAGTAACCTTCTCCCCCTCATTCTCTCCACAGTAACCCCTCTTCCCTCATTCCTCCACATTAACCCCTCTCCCCCACATTCCCCCACAGTAACCCCTCTCCCCCTCATTCCCCACAGTAACCCTTCTCCCCCTCATTCCCCCACAGTAACCCCTCTCCCCCTTGTTTCTCCACAGTAACCCCTCTCCCCCTCATTCCCCCACAGTAACCACTCTCCCCTCATTCCTCCGCAGTAACCCCTCTCCCCTCGTTCTCTCCACAGTAGCCCCTCTCCCCTCGTTCTCTCCACAGTAACCCCTCTCCCCCTCGTTCACCCCCACAGTAACCCCTCTTCCCGTCGTTCCTCCACAGTAACCCCTCTCCCCTCATTCCCCCACAGTAACCCCTCTCCCCCTCGTTTCACCCCCACAGTAACCAC
>NW_026779611.1:0-87294 GCF_030144855.1 Hypanus sabinus
CCACATAACTATTGTGTCACAGCATTTCCCACGTGCATTAGTGGCACCCAAAGGTTCATTTTATAGTCATTGTTTGCATGTACAATACAACTCTGATATTCTTCTCCTGATAGCCATGAAATACAGGAAAACCATGAAAGACTTCAACCTCATCCCCACATGAAAAGCTTGCAAACTCCAACCTCCCCTGCACAAAAAACAGATCACCCACACCAGAAAACAGCAGCTAGAGTGTCATTAACCCTCTAACCCCAAAACCCCAACCCCCTCTGTTGCAAAAAATACAGCACCAACAAACTCCTAAACCTCCCTCGTACAAAAACTGACATATCACCCACCCGGAACCTCAACCCGCCAGTCTGCAACAAGGGGGAAAACTGAAGGAGAGCAACATAAGCTAGTCAAATAATCACATAAATATTTGAATTTCAAAAAATATCCTCCGGTCAGAATCGAGAAGAGCAAGCTATCAACTACCATCTATTTGTGGCTTCTGAGGGGAGTGACTGCTGACGACCTCCATATTCACCTTGATGCTTCATTCTTCCTTGATGGTCACTCACATTTTGCTGTTTTGACAGGATTCTTAACTTGGAGGAACAGAGGGATCTTGTGGTCCATGCCCGTAGATCCCTTAAAAGGTGCAGCTCAAGTTGATAGGGTGGCTAAGAAGGCTTTCGTTAGTCACAGGATGGAGTTCGAGAGCCGCAAGTTAATGCTGCAGCTCTATAAAACACCAGTTAAACTTCAGCTTTGGGCACCACATTATAGGAAAGATGTGTATAGCAGTCACTTGAAAATAAACCAGAACTGCTGAGACTGAGTACAGGAGTTGACATCGTATGATGCACTTCCAGTGCACTAAGTTCCAAGTTGAAAAGGACGCTCCATCCTTTATTATAAAACCAGCAAAGATTAATGATCTTATAACAATATTAGAAATAAGTAAAATAATGAAACAAGTGAAATAAGAGTAATTAAGCAGTCAACAAAAAAGTTGATTGCCTAATTCAGGCTGCCTCCCAAACTGCTAAACTAAACTAAAACCAACTAAGACAAAGTGTGAATATGTAACTATGCTCATTTATTTCTAGCACACCCCAACCCAGATGACAAATTACCCATAATAAATGTGCAACACAAAATACAACACAAACAGAAAACAGATACATGGCTCCTACAACATGGAAGCTTCAGAAAGGGTGCGGAGGAGATTTACCAGGATGCTGTCTGGATTAGTGGGATGCTGTCTGGGGTTTGTGGGAGTGAAGTGTTAGATTGATCTTCAAATAGGTTAAAGGTAGGCCAAAGAACCAATAATGTCTAAACTCTTTTCAAAAAAGCTTTACAAAAGAATATCCTTACAGTAACTTCTGCTACATCTCAATTAGAACCCACATTTTCAGGTTGGAAGACCAGCCTCTTGACCCCACAATCTACCTCGTTATGATCCAGCACCCTGTAACTGCATAGTTATTTGTTTTCTCTTGTACTATCAGACCAATCAACTCATTGAGAACGGTATGCAGGACATTTTTTTTTTAAGAGACTGTACCTCAATACATGGGACAATAATAAAGTAATTTAGCAAGATATTTTGGATCATGCAATTCAATGGGTCAAATGGGGAGAACTGATTTTTGATCAGGAGACTTATAAAACAGTCCAACAAAAATGTGTGCATAATTCATCAACTAACCTGCATCATCTCAAGAAGACCTTGTGTGCAGCTCTCTTCACTGCCATATTCATCCACCAATATACTACCCAGATATAGGAAACAGGAGTGTTGGTGGGACTGGTACACGCTCACCATCTGGGGTTAAAAAGATGAAAGATGTCATTATAGGAATTCACAAGATATGACTCCGAATGATTCCCGTTTATTTTGTGATGTGAAGTCACCACCTCACGGAAAAATGTCGCATAAACAGAGGCAGAAAGGCAAGCTCAAAAAGGTATCGATTGGAAAGCTTTATGCAAAGCAGAACAGAACATAGCTTAGGCTTAAAGAAAGTTTCTCCATTCACATTTGCAAACTGGATCAGTGTTAGCTGCAAGGCAGAGAGGGTGCCTGACACAAAAGAAAGCACTCTTTCAATGACCAGCTATAAGCCAGGAAAAAATCCATATACTTAAAAATTCTTATTTTTAAATTCCTGTCCATTACTTCCCAGTGTTCTGCTCCTCTCTAAAATTCCATCTAGCCCACACCCCACTTTGGTGACTCCAAACTTATCCTTGCAGCGACCATCCATTAACAAAGAGAGTCATACAGCTCATAAATAAACCCTTTGGCCTAAATCCATGCAGAACATCACACTCACCCTACTACATCAAGTTCATTTTACTCTCCCCACATTACCAGCAACTCACGATAGTTTCTATCACTCACCCACATACAAGGGGAAATTTATAGTGGCAAATTTACCTACCCACCCATATATCTTTGGGATACAGTCCTTGTACATGAATAGAAACCATGTGATCACACGGCAAATATGGAAACATCATACAGAGGGCACTGGAGGTCATGATCTAACCTAGCCACCAACACTGAGGTCTAAATCTGTGCCACTGTGTACCTAAGGCTACCAAAAGTACAATTTTTATGGTTCTGGTGGCAGTTTATTTCTCTACGGCTCAATAATTATTTCTTATTCCCAGTTATTCAACCTACACATTCACTGAACCAAAGAGACACTAGGCATGTGAGCACACACGCACCTGAGATACCAGAGGCTGAATCAACATGGCAGATCCTTTACCGACACATCTGATTGCAAAGCGCAGGCAACGACAGCATCGCTCTGCCATCCGATTATCAGCCTGATGCCTGTACAGGGTTTCCGAAATCACTGGCCAGATCTGCAGTGGCAAAGGTGAGAAGAAAGTTGATTTTTTAAAATGTCGGTTTTATTAAGAACCAGACGCCTTTGGTTTGCAATCATGAAACCAAATAATATATCAAGGAAATAAGTAGAATGCTTGCATTATCCAAGGCAAAAGGCTTTCTGATTATGGCATCCAACTGGCCGAGTCTGTCAGCATTATACACTCCCCGGCATAGTATGTTGAGGAACGAAGCTTAAGCTTCTAAATTAGAGACTGGTCTCTTAAAACTATTATAATGTCCCAGCAAAAAGTTGGTTACAGGAAAAAGCTGAGCCAGCATTCTGACTATTATAGTCTTTCACATTATCAATGATCAAGTCAAGTTTGTAAATTGAACTATTGCAGATTGAGGAATTACACGTTTAAGTGACCTGGATTAGACTCTTAGAAACAGCTGAAGTGGTCTTCAGTAGGAGTGAGTTGTCAAAACAAAAAAAAAAATCACAAGGCAAGAGTCTCAGGATTGAGGCCCAGCTTGCCAATTTTCCTTTAGCTATTCCATGGACTTAAGAGTGTCATTTGACCAGCAGGGCCACAAGCATCAGAAAACCAATATGGGGGCTGGAAGTCGGGGCCTGGGGTGTTACTTAAGCAAGGTGAGCAGGATTCAACTCAGTTACACCAGTTAAGACAGATTAGCATATTGGATGCATCGTTTCCAAGTTACATACTGATGAAAAAAAAACCCTACCTTATGCTGAGTAACACACACAAAATGCTGGAGGAGATCAGCAGGTCAGGCAGCATCTATGGAAAGTAATAAAGAGTCAACGTCCTCCATTAGGACTGATTAAGGGTTTCAGCCCAAAATGTTGACTGTGTTTTTCCATAGTCGCTGCTTGACCTGCTGAATTCCTCCAGTATTTTGTGTGTATTGCTCTGGATTTCTAGTGTCTGCAGAATCTTGTGTACTTTATGCTGAACCTGGTGTCAATTCTTCATCGTCTTTCCTGGTTGTGAACCCCAAATCTTTTTTCAAATTTACACATTTTTTTTGGGACTTCAGGTCATCTTACCTCTTGGATGACTTTCTGAAAGGGGTGTGGCCTCCCCTCCACCACGGTGGCGTTCGTGTGCCTGTTGGAGTGACATGGCAGAGGATTATCACACGAATGCCAACCATTTTAACAAAATTAAGCACTACCAAATTAGATTAGGAAACTAAATCAGAAGAAAAAATTTGATTGCATGATTTACAATAATCTTATGATTATAAATCATAATCAGGCAGCTGTGTCTGATTATTATGTCTGCTGTGTGCATACATCTGATTATTGTGTCTGATAAAATTATGAGGGGGATAGATAGAGATGACATGGATAGGCTTTTTCCATTGAGAGTAGGGGAGATTCAAACAAAAGGTCATGAGTTGATAGGGGGCAAAAGTTTAGGGGTAACACAAGAGGGAACTTCTTTACTCAGAGTGGTAGCTGTGTGGAACGAGCTTCCAGTAGAAGTGGTAGAGGCAGTTTCAATATCGTCATTTTAAAAAAATTGGATAGGTATATGGACAGGAAAGGAATGGAGGGTTATGGGCCGAGTGCAGGTCGGTGGGACTAGGTGAGAGTAAGCGTTCGGCATGGACTAGAAGGGCCGAAATGGCCTGTCTCCGTGCTGTAATTGTTACATGGTTAAATGAAAGAGCATGCCTTCTATAGTGAATGAGACCATAAAACATAGGACCAGAATTAGGCCTTTCAAGTCTGCTTCACTATTCGATCATAGCTGATTAATTAGCCTTTCCTGCCTTCTCCCTATAACCTTTGGTATCCTTACCAATTAAGAACCTGTTTAAACAGATCCAATAACTGGCATCCACAGCTGTCTGCAGCAATGATTCATCAACTTCTAACTAAAGAAATCCCCCTCATCTATTCTAAAGAGCATTTTTCTATAACTATGAACTGCTTTACAAATGAGGTGCATTGGGAACATTGCTGCTGTTGCAACCAATTTGATGCAGTTCCAATACATGAAAAGCAATAATGACAATGATTAAGTCTTTCAGTGAGTAATACTGCTGGGAAGGTGAACCTGTGCCAGTTTAGAACAGGAATGAAGTCCTATGTTCTTTGATCTTTTATAGCAATGCAAGAAAGTCACAACTTCCAGTAAGATGGCAGCATGCTCAGACGTACTGGCCTTTTTTTTTTGGGGGGGGGGGGGGGAGAGAAGAAGAACCAAAAAGTATTTTGTCTTTTTTTAAAAAGCATCTTTTTACAATTGCAGCAAATGCAGGACATTAAGAACTTCAGGCACTGCAGGACTACCCATCAGCAAGCTGGACTCTATGCAGACCATGTTACTGCCTGCAACAGGAAGGCATCAGAGTCAGCGCACAAAGGTGGTGTGCAGTCTAACTGCCCTTCATAGTCTTGAATGTTTCTCTAGCAATTGAAAGACCCTGTTGGACACTGATAATGTAAAATGCTGCAAGTCCTTTTCCCTTGTTTACGGGCGAGACAAAGCAGCAGTGGAGCAGTGGCGCAGACGAGGCTTCAAGCTGTAATCCAGCAGAGAAGACACTGTAGGTGGTGTATCACGGTGCCACGCTGAACTGGGGACTGGCCGCTCCTGTCGGTGCTTCCCTCCAGCGTTCGATCGGTGAAATGACAAGCTGGATTCCACATGTGCGAACTGCTGAGAACTGCTTGTCCTTGCCGATAACACCAATGCACCAGCAATTTACAGCACATGGGAATTTGGTTATAAACAATTCTAAGCAAGTCTTAGGTGTGTATGTGTATGTGCACAGTACTGTATCGGTCAACGTGGAACGGAGCAAGCTCACAAATCTGGTGGGAGCAAAGAATGTTAGGAATGCAAGAGTGGAGTGCCAGGGAGGAGTGTAGGACAGGTGTCAAAGGAGGACAGACAGGGTGAGGGGTGGCACAGGTGCAGACACACCTGGCCCCAAGACACTAGAGGCAAGGTCATTTGACTCCATACAATTAGTTTATCAGTCATTACAGAATGTCTCTCTGGCACTTCTGGCTCCCTCCCTTTCTCCCAACCACGATTCCCCTCTCCCTGCTCCCTTCCCACTCTCAGTCCATAATACAGACCCACATCAGCATCAGGTTTATCATCACTTATGTCATGAAATTAGTTTTTTTGCAGCAGCAGTACAATGAAATATATAAATTTACTACAGAACTGTGCAAAAGTCTTAGGCACCCTAGCTATAAATGTTCCTAAGACTTTTGCACAGTACTCTCAATTTTTGTGCGACTATGCTTACTTGCCATCTTATATGTGCTATATATGGCTTGTGTTGTATACTGTGTTTTGCACTTTGGCCCCAGAGGAATATTGTTTTGTTTGGTTGTATCGATGGGCATTCATGTATTAATAAATGATCAGAATCAGAATTAAGAGAATTAATTGTTAACTTTGCAGCAGCAGCACAATGCAATACATGATAACACTCGAATAACTGAATTACAGCAAGTATATGCATATTAAATAATTGGGCTAAAATAAGCTGTGCAAAAATAGAAATAAATTTTAAAACAGTAGTGAGAGAGCATTCATGGGTTCAATGTCCATTTAGAAATCAGATGGCAGAGGGGAAGAAGCTGTTCCTGAATCGCTGAGTGTGCGCCCTCAGGTTTCTGTACCTCCTACCTGATGGTTACAATGAGAAGAGGTCATGTCCTGGGTGGTGAGGGTCCTTAATGCTGGACGCCGCCTTCCTGAGGCACCGCTCCTTGAAGATGCCATGGATACTAATGGAGGCTGGTGCCCGTGATGGAACCGATGAATTTTATCTTTCTCTGATCCTTTGCAGTAGACACGCCCCTGCCCCGCCCCTCCCCCACCCATACCAGGCAGTGATGCAGCCAGTCAGAATTCTCCCCCGGTACATCTGTAGTTAGAGCATTTTAAGCGACAAACCAGATCTCCTCAAACTCCTAATGAAATATAGCTGCTGTATTGCCTTCTTCATAGCTGCATCCAGGTTAGGTCCTCAGAGATATTGACACCCAAGATCTTGAAATTGCTCTCTTTCTCCATTTCTGATCCCTCTTTGAGGACTGGTTTGTGTTCTTTCGTTGTACCCTTCCTGAAGTCCACAATCAATTCTTTGGCCTTACTAACGTTGAGTACAATTTTGTTGTTATGACACCACTCAACAAGATTCCGCCAATAACTGTTGAATTCCCCCACCAGTTGGTTGGCACAAGTTTTCAGAGCCTTACCAGGTACTCCACTGGGGCCTGCTGCCTTGCAAAGGTTCACCCTCCTGGAAGGCTGTCCGATGTCAGCTTCCGAGATAGATCTCAGGGTCACTGGGTGCTGCAGGGATCCTCACAGCTGTAGTTTTATTCTCCCTTTCAAAGTGAGCATAAAAGGTGCTGAGCTCACCTGAAGTGAGACTTCACTGTCATTCATGATGTTGGGTTTTGCTCTGCAGAGTTAATGTCTCTAACCTCTCTTGGAATTGTTTCTTAGCCCTTGAAGTCCAAGTCATACCTGGTTTTCCTGTACAGACCTAGGTGGCCAGATTCAAATGCCACAGATCTAGCCCTCAGCAGATGACTAACCTCCTGGTTCTTCCACAGCTTTTGGTTTGGGAATGCACAGTATGTTTTTGTAGGCATGCACACACCCCACAGGTTTTAATGAACTCAGTAACCACTGCGGTATTCTCATCCAGACTCAAAGATGAATCCCCGAATAAAGTTAAGTCCACCGATTCAAAGCAGTCCTGTAGGCACTCCTGTGCCTCCCTTGTCCATACCTTCTTGGTCCACACTACTGGTGCTGCAGTCTTCAGTCTCTGCCTATTCTCAGGGAGTAGAAGTACAGACAGGTGATCAGACTTTCCAAAGTGTGGATGTGGAATAGCATGATCTTAGCGTAAGAGTGATCCACTGTGTGCTTCCTCTCATACTATGTTACTTGTTGAGGATAATTATTTAGTGACTTTATCAAGTTGGCCTGGTTAAAGGCTCAGGATGTGCTGTTTCATGCCTGTTGAGCACATTGCTCAGTTAGTCTAGAGCCTGTTTGACATTGGTGGTACACAACTAGTAAAATAATCACTGAAATCTCATGGCCGATAAATTGACGACACTTGATCGTGAGCTATTTCAGATCTAGTGGACAGGATTAGGAAAGCAGTGCTAGATTTGTATACCATGAGGAATTGGTCATGAAGCATACACCTCCACCTCTGCTTTTGAGAGACCAGACTGACCTATCTTGGTGGTGAATGGTGAACCAGTCTATTCAAATCATTGTGTCTGGCACAGAAGAGGTTAACAAGATTCTGTGAAACAAAGGACACAAGTGGTCCTAATGTCCCCTTGATACAGCATCTTGGCTCTGAGATAGTTGATTTTATCTTAATCATCCTCAATGAACTGAAAATGTCATCGTGATGTAGAGCTGCCTCAGGACTGACTGCCAGCAGAATGACATGTTCCAATATATTAAAGACTCCATCAGCATCTGTGACCACAAAAAATGAGACTGGGAATTGCCAAACCTAAGGCAGTGGTAGATGAAGAGTCGACCCCAGATAGAATTTGCATCCAGAAGATATTTCCTTCTTGTTAACCAATTTGTATATCAAATCATAGGAGTGACAAAATATATTAAAGCACACTTCCCTATTTTACACTGGACACAGGAATACAGTTGGACATGAATTTGGAATGTTAGCGAGAAAACATCCTGGAGATGATAATCAGAGCTCCACATCTTAAGATAGTTGTGGAAAAAGATGAGGATAGCCCAGAAATTTAGGACCCAAGCTAGGGTTAAGCTGATTTCAATATTATAACAAAAAAAAACTGGAAGGTCATGTGACAAAAGGGTTAGAATGATCTTAGTGCTGTTCAAAGGGTTGACAAAATATGGAGTGAAGGGCCTGTACTGTTCTATATCTTACTTCGCAAAATAGGAGCCATCCTGGTCCCAAGGATGAATACCAGGCTCAGAACCAGAGATGTCAAGGGATAGACTGTTGAATAAAGAATAAAAATGAAGCATGTGGCAGGTATTGTCTACGATCGTGTCTTTGCTTTTGCACAATTGTTTCCTCTGTGTAGTTTATATTCAGTGTGTTGGCTGTACCCAAGTGCCTGTAATGCTGCTGCAAGTTGTTCACTGCAAAATGCAGGGGATGGGGGCAGCAGAGGGGGTTGTATGTAAAAGAAACACGGTGCAATCACACAGGCAAGATTGAGGAGATTCGTAGAGCATTTCAGAGCTGAAGTAAGGGCAAGAGAATAACCAAGGAAAGAGCAAGGCCTCCATCTTGGAACATACAGGATGTCCAGCGGTAGTGCACACTAGCACTGAGACAGAGTAACATGCAAAGTCTTGGGGCATCTCCTTTTGTGGTGGCCAGTAAAACGCCATCACACAAGTTGATGGCAAAACATTGATTTAGTTACTCAGGTGCATCAATTCGACAAGTTATGGATAGCATGTGAAGTGGTTCTACCTGAAAATAGCTGCTAGCCTATCCAACCACACGGCGGGGTCCGCTGAGATGCCATTGGTCATGTCTGACGCCAGGTGCTTGAAAGAGAAGTTCGGAGATTCAACACTCAATGCAGCAAAACAGCATTTGATACACTAGAAGTACAACAACAGAAACTGCAGGGGAGCAGAGGGCTGAAGTTTAATTAACAAGAACGTCCAAAGGCTACTCTATCTGAGATATACACAACATTGCACTTAACCCTGACTGCTGATATTACTCCAGGTAGCCTTGAAGAAGACAAACATCAAAGGCAGAAACTCCTCGTCAGTAACTGAATTTTTGATTCTGCAATGCAGGCAATGAATTCTGTTTTTGAAATTCTCATCTAATGAAGTTTGTGGTACTGAATTTCAAAAGGACATTGACATGCATCATTAAGTTTAGAGATACAGCATGCTTACAGGGCATTCTGGCCCAACAAGCCATGTGACCAATTAACTTACTGACCCATGCATCTTTGGAATGTAGGAGGAGACTGGAGCACCCAGAGGAAACCCATGCCAGTCACAGCGAGAACGTACAAATTCCTCACAGACAGTAGCAGAATCAAACCCGAGACTCTGGTGCATTAAACTAATAGCCATGTTGCTGTGCCCCACAAACCGATTAACATGAATTTAGTGGCAACAAAAGGACCATGTTCTTTCCACTGTACCAGCCCTTAGTGAAAACAAGCTTGTCATTCTCAATTCCCTGTGCTGATTCTCCTTGGTTGGGCACAACAAGAAACCACCAGTAGTAGAGCCAATGAATACCACATTTCTTACTTTCTTTAAAGCAGTAACCTGCATGGAGCAGAGGCGCTGGAAGGTTTCTTCAATCTTCTCTGAAGGCATCCGAGCCAACACCAAAGAAATGCCTGGCAAGATGGAAACAGTTTGTCACTTCATAATAGTGTAGCTGATATAACCTTCTTTAGTTTGGGCCCTCTCAAGATTCTGACATGTTCTACGGTTTGACCACAGAAGCATCCTCAGATTCCTGGTACCCGTCCAATTAATATTTCTTCATGTATGCAAAAATGATTTTGTTACTAGGCAGCACAAGCTCTCCAACATACTGAACAGCAGGTGGAATTCATCATGGATCCAGACAACCACAGGCAAAAAACAACCCTCACTCCCCAAACCATTGAGCACATCTACAAAGAGCATTGCCAAAGCAAAGCAGCATCCATCAAGGAACCCACCAACCTGGCCATGCTCTCTTCTCGTTGCTGCCATTGGGAAAGAGGTGGAGATCCCTTGGCTCCTGGACCAGCATGGATAACTTCATTCACCTCAACACTGAACAGATTCCACAACCCATGGACTTAATTTCAAGGACTCTACAACTCATTCTCAGTAATATTTATTTATTTATTTATTTATTATGTTTTTGCATAGTTTGTCTTTTGTACACTGTTTGTCAGTTTTTGTTTGTGTACTTTTTCATTGATTCTGTTGTATTTCTTTTTCTACCATGAATGCCCATAAGAAAATGAATCTCAGTGTAGTATATGGTGATATATACATACCTTCATAATAAATTTGCTTAGCATTTCCCTACTTCCCGTGGCCTAGATATGCCAATACTATTTGTGGCCATGCTTGAATGGCCAGAATTCAGTTAGCTCATTGCAAGGTTCAATACAGCAATCACCCAGCTCACTGATGCACTAATACCAGGGTAGCTACTCAGACTACTTGCACCTTCATTTTATCTATAACCAGGTTCATACACAGATCATGATTTTTTTTAAATATAGTTCACTTAATTAGTACAATTAAAATTTGCATTTATGAATTTGGTCAATTTCTGGAGAAGGCATCTCGTCCTGGACTAATGCAGAATTGCTGGCCCAGTGAGCTCATCCCAAAAGCAAAGCCCTACATGTTGTACAATGTTTATCCTCCAGAGGACAGCACCAGAACAAAATCTGACTTTGAATAAACAGCTCCAAGGAAATAGAAAACGAGTGGAATGTAGTTTCTCAGTGGGATGGAAGAATCTAACATGGGAACAGAAGCTACTCTGAATGCAGACAGTCTCACAGCATCCATGGAAAGAGAAAGTTACAATTTCATATCATGTTAATTTAAAGGAAATTAGATATCCATACTGATAACTCTCACTAATCAAGTGACTTGGCTTATTGAGGATTCATGTCCTTTGCTGATTTTATTTCCAACAACAGCACTATATTTTGCTTTCTTGCAAATGATTCTAAATAGACTACTGACACCAGCCCTGCCTACGTGCTCGCTAGTGTGCTACGCTGTGAACCAACCTTGGTGTGTACACTGCTGGCTGTTTCACGACATTCACTGCAGCAAGAGAACATCAACGATTCTGTACCTCGGAGAAGTCCAATGGACGAGTCGTGTGAAATGGGGAGTGCATCCAAGGATGAGGCCACCTGCAGCAGCCCCTCAAAGTGCCGTGTCATCGGGTCACTGCACATGGCGCAGATACTCTGGGTCGAGTTGGCCGCAGCGTTCGCTAGCTCCCTCTGCTTCAAACGTTGTGTCAGGAAATTCAGCACTGGCTCTGAGGAAATGAACACACACAGTCAGGGAAAAATTACTGCTGGCATGGATCAGCAACCAGAATCATAATTGTTTAGGCTCAGGTGCGGCATGGAAAGTAGTATGGAACAAGAACCAGATGATGGTGTGCCATCATTACTCAAGTCCAGTCTGATGTTCTCCTAAAGGGGTTGTCCATTGCTGGCTTTAGAGCAGGGGTTCTCAACCTGGGGTCCACAGACCCCTCAGTTAAAAAGGATGAAAACCCTACTGTAGTAGCTGATCCAGGATCAATATATCCTGGTGCAGAATGGGCAAGAGTAAGTGGTAGTTGGTTTTTTGGTTGTTCAGTCTCTCCTTTAGCAGCAGCCACGTGTTCTTTGTGGTTCTCATGTAGCACAGCTATGGTACACGATCCAGTTAGAGAATGATAAAGTTTTGGATGTTAGGGGATCACGAGATGTGGGCTTAGTGCAAGAAAGTGGCACTGAGGTAAACTATTGAAGGGCTTGATCTTATTAAAGGATGAAGCTGTTGTGGTTACCAAATAGCCCACTCCTGCTTCAAACTCAAGAAGAGGCCCAATACTCCTAAGCTGCAGACAGTGGAAGACAGACCTTTATTGCCATAAAAATGCACGTTAATTAATTGGTGGAACTGACCACAAATAAATTTGGTTAATTTGCACAGTTTTAACAAAATAAATAAAAACAAAAAATGCTGGAAATATGTAGAAGGCCAAGTTGTACCATTCTGAAAGTTCATCAATTTGAATTTTTCTCTCTCCATATACCCTGACCTGCTGAGCATTTGCAACACTTTATAAATTTATTTCACACCTCCCTACAGTTGCATTCCCTCCCGCACTCCACTTTATAGAAGATGACTGACTTTATTCCAAATGAGCCAAGGAAAGCTTACTGATGAGTGTTTTACAACTCTGTTTAAGCAGAGAAACCCCTACAACCACCCAAGTATTTTAGAGTAAAGTCATAGAACACTACAGCACAGAAACAGGCCCTTCAATCCATCTAGTCCATGCCGAACTATTAACCTACCTAGTCCCATCAACCTGCACCACAGCACTCCGTATACCTTCCATCCAAATTTCTCTTAAATGTTGACACTGACCCGGCATTCACTACACGCACTGGCAGCTCGTTTCACACTCTCACCACCTTCATGTTCCCTTTAAATATTTCACCTTTCACCCTGAACCCATGACCTTTACCTGTAGTCTAACCCAACCTCAGTGGAAAAAGCCTGTTTGCATTTACCCCACCTATACCCCTCATAATTTTATATGTTGTCATCGAGTGCCGCCGAGTCATCATCGACTCATGGACCCCTATGGATAGCGTAGCTGTCCATAGGGCTTTCGTAGCAAGCTACAGATTGCCAGGCCTTTCTTTCACAGTTCCCGCCGCTGCCCCAGTTGGGACCTGGCCGACTTAAACTCAGGACTATCTGCCTCCAAGTCCAGTGCTAATTTATTACACCACCAGCCAGCCCATAGTTTTGTATACCTCTATTAAATCTCCCCTCAATCTTCTATATTGTAGGGAATAAAGTCCTAACTTATTCACCCTTTCCCTATAACAGGTTCTCAAGTCCCAGCAACAACCTTGTAAATTTTCTCTACAATCTTCCAACCCTACTTACATCTTTCCTGTAGGTAGGTGACTAAAACTAGACAGTATTTCCAATTAGGCTGCCCAATTGTCTTGTACAATTTCAACCTAACATTCCAACTCCTGTACTCAATTAAAGGTTCAAAGGTTCATTTATTATCAAGTATACAACTCCCAAATTCCTCTTCTCCAGGTAGCCATAAAACCAAGATCATCAACCCCCAAAACCCATCTCCCCGCATAAAAAAAAACAAATAAAAACGGAACAGGCACATCAACCCCTAAATCTCACTTCCCCACACAAAAAAATGAGAAAGATCAGACAAAAATTACAGAACATTTAAAAACTGAAAAAAGTCTATAGTTCAAAGTCCATTTCATTAACCCAAGCTGCACCAGATTGAAGCATTTTAAGCCATTTTTAGTGTTTTTTGTTCATTCAGCAATGGGCCATGAGATTAGCGGAGGAATCTCCACTAATTTTCACCTCGGAATGCACAAAAGCAATTCCCCGATAGCTTTAGGTCTGTAAATCGCTGGAATTTAGAAGGATGAGGGGCATCTCATTGAAACCTTTCGAATGCTGAAAGGCCTAAACAGTAGATGTGGAAAGGATGTTTCCCCATGGTGGGGGAGTCTAGGACAAGAGGGCACAACCTCAGAATAGGGGGGCTTTCATTTAAAACAGATGTGGAGAAACTGCTTTCGCCAGAAGGTGGTGAATTTGTTACCATAGGTAGCTATGGAGGCCAGGTCATTGGACATACCATCAAAGGTTATGGGGAGAAGGCCGGGGATCTGGGTTGAGGACAAATGGCCTAACACTATTCCGATGCCTTATGGATAATATAACAGGAGAGGAGACTTGCCTAGAGGCCAAGCCCCAGTTAACCTGTAAATCAATTATTGAACCTGGTCTTCATGGCTTACTGTTTTAAATTGGATTGCAATGGCTTTGAGGGAATGCAAAACCATGGAGAAAAATATGCACAGAGGGAAACACAGGAACTTTCAGAGCTGCTTTAGGGACTGAATCAAAAGGACAGATTTTATGTACCTGTTCGTGATTAAAAAAAAGGCTGAAGTTGTAGAATCAGATTAACATAGGCTAGAGATGAACAGCAGAATGCAAAAAGGGGCACAGACGAGGCAAACATGGGGGCAAGATGGGGCAAACGCAAGAAGACTTTGAACATTGAGGGGAGATTTGATAGGGGTATTCAAAATTATGAGGGGTATAGATAGGGTAAATGCAAAGAGACTCCCCCCCACCAACTAAGCTTAGGTGAGCCTAGAATTAGGGGCCATGGGTTAAGGGTGAAACGTGAAATGTTTAAGGGTTCAGAGGGCCGTGAGAATGTGAAACAAACCGCCAGTGGAAGTGATGAATGCATGTTTGATTGAAAAGTTAGAGAAGTTTGGATAAGTACTTTGATGGGAGGAGTATGGAGAGCTATGGTCTCACTCAAAGTGCAGGTTGATGGGACTAGACAGATTAATGGTTCAGCATGGACTAGGTGGATCAGAAGGCCTGTTTTTGTACTGTAGTTCTCTATGACACAATATGATGTACTCCTCTGACTGACCGGTCAAGGCTGCTTGCAACACACAATGTCACTCATATGGAGAAAGGAAGCTGCCCAAACCCATCGGTACTAACCTAGGCACTGCACATTGCTGTTGACGTATTCTCCCAGCTCCCCCAGGAGCTGCACTCCAGAATGCTGCACTGCCAGGTGTGTATTATCAGGGAGGTTGATCACCGCCTGAACAACATCTCCCAGCCGCAACTCCTTTTCCCTAAATGTAAAAGAAAGTCAACATTTTACTTCTAACAAATAGTCTTCAGATTTAAAGTGACTTTCCACAACTGCAAAGCTCACCAGCAGATCAATATCTCAGACATTCATACAGAATCATTTTTTCCCTTTAAGATATGGTTAAGTTAATGGATTAACATATAGATGTTTGGATAACTAGAGACAAGAGTTCAAATTCTACCCTTGCCACATTGGAAATTTAATTTAATTAAATAATAAATCTGGAATAGAAAATTGACGGCAGCAATGGTGACCATAAAACTGCTATAAATTTCATGCAGCCTGATTTACTACGAACATGATCTTCAGTGCCACAAAACTGGATTCCAGCACAACTTCATACTCACTGTGATAGATTTTGAACTGCTCTGAAAAGATTAGCTTCATTTGTCACATATACATTGAAGTGCGCTTTTGCATCAAATCAAATCAGTGAGGATGTGCTGAACAAGTGCCCCCTGCTTCCAGGCCCAACAAAGCATGCCTACAACTTACTAATCCTAAAAGTACATCTTTGGAATGTGGGAGGAAACCCAATCGATCACAAAGAGAACATACAAACTCCTTACAGCAGCAGTGGGAATTGAACCCCAATCAGTGAAGACTGGTGCTGTAAGGCAATGCGCTAACCGCTACATTGCCATACCATGCCCCTCTTGTCTTGCGAGTCACACAATTCAAGGAACAATTGGAAATGGCAAGATCCCATGAACGAATATTAAAAAAGCAAAATTTACAACTAATGTCACAGCGTTTATTTTAAGTTTAATTTACATTCTTAAGTCTCAGAATATTTTCCCCTTTTAAATTTGTCTCTTCATTTTAACTCACAAGATCTCTGACCTTTGCTGTCCCTGGTCGTTCTGCAATGCTTGATTTAAGGAGTTTCTATTCATATGCAAACCTGAGAGTGCACATCATCAGAGAATTTGATCATGGGACAGACCCATTGCCAAAAACATCTGCTTCTCAGTTTCCATACATAACCACTTATGTAGTTATGTGGAATAAAATCAGCTGCAAAGAACCGAACTGATTGTAGTGCAAGCTCCAAATTAATAAGTGCTACGTGCAGAAGGCAAAAACACCAACCGACTTGGATTGGGAATACTAAATAGAGATATCAACGGCCAGAATTCTGCTGATAGTTATTTGACTTTAAAGATGTCTTCATTATTTCCCATGTCTATTTAAAAAAAACATTTTCTCCCCTGCCTGCTGTGCACCCTTGCACACTACAACCCCCATTCCTATCCAAGTTGTGCATCATTGCTCCAAAATGAGTAAAGACTGGCTTCAGTCACCTACTGATTACCCAAGGATATAGAAAGTGTCACCTGATGAGGGGGCATCAAGGTAATTGTGCACACAGAACTCCTAATCTTACAAGCATTCTAAATTAAATCTATGCTTCTATACACCCCCAGCCAAAGACAGCTCTAGTCTTAAACAATAACATTATTCACAGAATGCCAAACAGCTCCACAGATTCACTCACGGGTTTAAGTTTTTGACCAATGCAGTCATGATGAAGAGCACTGCTTCTGTCTCCTCCCAGGCCGGGCTGCCCTCCTTCAGTGTCGAATACAACTGGGAAAGAACATGGCTAAGTCATCAAATACAATCCCAAAGTTAAGCTAAAATAAAATAACGATCAATAGAGAATTTAAACTGATGTGAGGATGTTGCTCAAGCAAGAAGCGCTAGGTATGCAAAATGGACAAGGCAAAATATGGAATTAACATTAGGTAGACACAGTTGGGCAGGGTTAGGTAGGTAGTGGAAAAAGTGAACTGACAGAACTATGTTGTATAGATAAACTCAGCATCCCCCCCCCCCCCCAAAACAAAAACTTCCTTTGATATGTTCATTGTGCCCTCATGACCAACGGTTCAGAGGATTCTTACTCACCTGCAGGAAAAACTCTGAAGCTCCAATAAGGACTATAACATCTTTCAACAGGTCGGAAACCCGTAGCCTGAACTCAAAAAACTCATCCGCCTCATCCAGAACGCCTTCCTGTTGGGAAAACATTGCAGTAGCAATACCGGCTTGTGTAAAGGTAAAGATATACCTCATATTACAGGAGGGCTTAGAAATAAAATAAAAACCCCAATTCAACCCAAACCAAAGCTGAGCATTTATACCATTCCTCTCCCTATACTGACAAGGTGCATTGACTTGTATCATTTTAACCGCCAGGATTATATTTTTTTTGTTGTTGGCTTGAACCAAAAGGATATTGGGGAGTTTTTTTTCCCCTTTAAAAAAAATACATAACTCACTCACTCAAAAATGCTCACAGGAGAGCATTTTCACTTTCATTAATCAGTATTAGGCACCTTCAGATACATGCCACAATGAAAGAGAACTTCACAATCCACCTCAATTGAAGCAGCATTTCCTTTGCTGAACTGCTGAGGTATTTTTCCCAGTTTTCTTCCCAAGAAAAGTTCAGAGACAAATTAACAGCAGTTAGGTACAACAGGATTCTACCCTGACACTACTTCAATCAGAATCAAAAAAGGAACTACAATGTGATACAAAAACTTAGTTAGCGAAAGCAGGAGACTTCCACTTAAATCTGTCTTGGGTGACATTGAATTTACATTAGTGAAGGAAAAGGTCAGTATTTCCTACACCACCAATGAGTACTGCCTGTATCCTAGGCCCCATGATTAATTTTTAAATCGGACCAACATGCCCTTTTCTCAGACCAAGCTCTCAGAAGCAAAGGAAAACTGAAAGCGTCGCCGTGGTCAAAAAAAAGACGACACTATCATAAGTTAACAAGGATACAACAAACAGTCTGAGGAACTCACTGGGTTGACAGCATCTGTGGAGAGGGAAGGAGTGTCAAAGTTTCAGCTTGAAATTGCGTTGGGTCAGATGCTGTTCGACCCACTGAGTTCCTTGAGTAGACTGCCTGCTGCTCTAGATTCCAGTGTCTGTAGACTCTTAAGGTTTGAGTCAAAAAGGTGGCTTATTTAAGAATCAGTGCCTTTTCTTCAACTGCCAATGTATTATTGTGCGCAAATCCCCATGACCTACATGATCAGGGTCCATCTGAGAGTGGAAGGTGAGAGACTGAGTGAGCCTCTGGAAGTACGGTCTGAAAATCTGATTCACTGAGGGATCCTTCAACTTGTGCAGTGTTTCCGCCAGCCTGTACCAGAAATTGAACGTGATCTCTGCCACCTGTACAAACACATCCACATCATCAGGACAAAGCAGCAGCAAGACAAATTTTAAAATGAAGCATTATTATACATAGACACTGATAGCAGCAAGTCAATAAGCTGTTCAAACCTACTGTAATTAAAAGTCACAGATATTACTAACCTCAACTGTAGGTTCCTGTACTTTCACCCCCTATTTTAAGGATCTGCAAGATATCTGAAAACTGTTTTCAATGACACTGACGTCTGAAACAGACAATTTCTTACTTTTACACATAGTTCCAGATTCTGCCTTTTTATGTGAGTATATCTCATCAGTCACATTAGGCAGAGTCAGAGCTCTGCCCCAGACTTGAGTGTTGCAATGACACTTGCCAAATGAAAACTGAAGAACTTGCACACAGCGAGGGCTTTGTTGTTTTTATACATTTAGAGTAACAGGCCCTCCCAGCCCAGCTAGAGTATGCTGCTCAATTATACCCATGTGATCAATTAACTTACTAGCCAGAATAACCAGAGGAAACCTACACAGTCACAGAGAGAATCTACAAACTCCTCAAAGAGGAAGGTGGAATTGAGTCTGGGTCACTCACATTGTAATACCATTAGATTAACCAAACACAACTGTACGAGGTGTCACATTTCATAGAATTATTTTGAACTTTAGAGTATAACTAGTGATAAGGCCATTCAGATAATCTGTTTGTGTAGTGTATTCAATATTATAAGAAACATACTAGTTATCGTACACCCATTAAGCTCCAACAAGCAGCAAAGAGACGTTGAACAGATAATCTTTTGTACTCTATGATATTGGCCATTGCACCCTTCACCTCAGTATCATGGCCATCCAGACCCTCAGGTTTATCCAGACAGTATTCTGACCATATCAAGGCTTTCTCAGTAGTATGTTCAGTGTGTCTGCCTGGATTTCATGACAGAAAGGCCCACTGCCCTTCAGCCTACATTGTTTACGCTGATCAAGATGTTTATGAGCTAGTCCCATTTGCCTGTGTTAGTCCTATTCTTGACATCTTCTATTCACATACCTGTCCAAATATCTAACCTCACCTACCTCTATAGCTTCCACTGGGAGCTTGCTCCAAATATTCACTATACTCGAGAAGTTGTCTCTCAGGTTCCTTTTAAATCTTTACCCTCTCACCTTAAATTTATGCCTTCAAGTTTTAGACTTCCCTATCTTGGGAAAAAGTGGATCAAAAGTAGTTGACGACTATCGTTAAGGATGTGGTATCGGGGTAAAAAAGCCGTAAACAGCATGGTTTTCCTCAAGGGAAAAAATTTGCCCAACAAACCTGTTGGAATTCTTTGAATAGAAAAGAGGATAGACAAGAGAGAATCGGTTGATGTTGTGTACTTGGGATTTTCAGAAGGCCTTTGGCAAGGTGCCACACATAAAGCAACTTAACAAGCTGTGAGTCCATGGAAAGATTCAGGCATGGATAAAGCAGTGGTTGATTGGCAGAAGGCAAAGAGTGGGAATAAACTGGTTGGCTACTCGTGACTAGTGGTGTTCCACAGGGGTCTGTGTTGAGATGGATTCTTTTTACATTATATGTCAAAGATTTGGATGATGGAATTGATGGCTTTGTTGTAAAGTCTGCAGACGTTACAAAAATAGGTGAAGGGGCAGGTAATTTTAGGAAATAGGGAGGCTACAGAAGGACTTAGACAGATTAGGAGAATGGGCAAAGAAGTGGAATACAGCACTGGGAAGTGTATGGTCATTCACTTTGATAGAGGAAATGGAAGGGTTGACTATTTTCCAAATGGAGAGAGAATATTAAAAAAACTGGGGTACAAAGGGACTTTGGAGTCCTTGTGCAAGAATCCCTAAAAGTTAATTTGCAGGTTAAGTCTGTTGTGAGGAAGGCAAATGCAACGTTAGCATTCATTTCAAGAGGATTAGAATACAAGACCATAAGATATAGGAGCAGAAGTAGGCCATTCAGCCCATCGAGTCTGCTCCATCATTCAATCATGGGCTGATCCAATTCTTCTGGTCATCCCCACTCCCTTGCTTTCACCCCATACCTTTTGATGTCCTGGCTAATCAAGAACCTATCTATCTCTGCCATAAATACACCCATTGACTTGGCCTTCACAGCTGCTCGTGGCAACAAATTCCACAGATTTACCACCCTCTGACTAAAGTAGTTTCTCCACATCCCTGTTCTACAAGGACATCCTTCAATCCTGAAGTCGTGCCTTCTTGTCCTAGAATCCCCTACCATGGGAAATAACTTTGCCATTTCAAATCTGTTCAAGCCTTTTAACATTCAGAATGTTTCTACCCCCTCATTCTCCTGAACTCCAGGGAATACAGCCCAAGAGCTGCCAGATGTTCCTCATATGGTAACCCTTTCACTCCTGGAATCATTCTCATGAATCTTCTCTGAACCCTCTCCAATGTCAGTATATCCTTTCTAAAATAAGGAGCCCAAAACTGCACACAATACCAAGTGTGGTCTCAGGAGTACCTTATAGAGTCTCAACATCATATCCCTTCTCTTATATTCTATACCTCTAGAAATGAATGCCAACATTGCATTTGCCTTCTTCACAACCGACTCAACCTGGAGGTTAACCTTTAGGGTATTGTGAAGGACCAGGGTAAGCATAAGACTGGGAGAGCAGGTAAAGGTAAAAAAAAAAGGGGGTTTTATTACCCAAAATATTTACAAACTCAACAGAACTGTTCTAGAGTCCAAACTTGAATCAGCTAATCAGAACTTGGTTACAACAACATAGTAAATACTCCTCAAACCAAGAAACACCACTCATCTCCTGACTGCGGGTTTATATTCGATGCTGGCCAGTCCACAGTAAATCGTACGGGAGAGAAAACATTCCTCTCCTTAAAAAAAAATGACATAAATGAAGCAGCTCTAGAGAACACCCCTCTGGCTGTAGCAGAAAGGCACAAGCCAATTATCCAGCCCCATCTGCTTGGGCTGGTGTTATGTAACAGCTCAGTCGTTTGCCAGATTATCAGGAGGATGGTCGGCTACAGGACACTTTAATATGCCCAGTTGATGGTGTGGCTGGTAACTGCAGATGCCACAGGTATCTTACACAAGGACCCCCAAGTCCCTTTGCATCTCTGCATTCTGAATTCTCTCTCCATCTAAATAATAGTCTGCCTGTTTATTTCTTCCAACAAAGTGCATAACCATACACTTTCCAACATTGTATTTATTAGCTACTTCTTTGCCCATTCCCCTAAACTATCTAGGTCTCTCTGCAGGATAAAAGCAAGGACATAATGTTGAAATTTTATAAGTCGCTTATTTTAGAAGATAATGGAGATGGAGAGAGATGATGATGCCAGGATTAAACCGTTTGTCATATGAAGAGCATTTGCTGGCTCTGGGCCCATAGTCACCGGAATTTAGAAGAACGAGGGGTGACCTAATTGAAACCTATTGAATGGTGAAAGGCATTCACTCCCTTGCGTACTCAACCAGTGAACCGGAGTGAGCTACATATTCAAACCTCCAACTGGTGGTTGATCAAAACACAAAGGACAGGAACTCACCTCATACTGCTCATGTCCAACACAGTTCAAGATGAGGTTGAGTGTTTTAAGATCACCCAGTCCTTGGCCTGGTGAGCGGATAACCATCTCCAGTAACGTTTCTGCCAGCTCAGTGAAAATACGGCAGTAGTTCAGGGCTCTGGAATACACAAAGGCCACTAGACTGTAGGAAAGAACTACCATAAAAGATGCTTCTACTGTGCCCATTTAAGATTTCATGTTGTAATAAAGCTACTGTCTCATCAAGTACAACACATTCAGAGTAATGTTCTGAGCTTGTTACCACAAATCTACCTTCACTGTTTCATAATTTAAAGTGAACATCTGAGCCCAACTTTACTTTATTGCCAGGATGCAACAGACAAGATGGGATCAACTTTACTGACCATACCACACAAAAGTACACAGAATTACATGGAAGCTTTAGCACAGAAACTGGTCATTTGACCAAACTGCTTTATGGACCACAAGTGTCTGCTACAGCTATGCTGTTAACTGTAAAGTTGTCGAAGGTGAGCGAGAGGAGACTAGAAATGTACATCTCCATGAGTTTGATTAGTGGTGGTACTTGGATTCATTGCCTCTGGTGATCAGCCCACTGTCATCCACAAACATTAATGGATCACTGAAGGACACTTATGTCAGAATGCTGCTTCTGAGTTTCATCTCAACACTATTGAACAAACCCCTACTTCTCAGTCTAAATACACCACAGTGCAACTAGGTGTTGAGACTTTTGGACTTCCCAAACAACAGAGCTCAGATAGTCAGGTTGCAAAACTGCTCCTCCCTCTCCATCATCTTCAACACATGTGCCACCCCCACCCCAGGGCTGTGCGCTGAGCCTACTGCTGTACACTCTACTCACACATGACTACATTGCCAAGTTTGCCGATGACATAGCAGTGGTGGGGCTATCACCAAAGACATTGCAACAGCTTGCAGAAAGGGAAGAGCCCGAAGATTGGTGCCCGGCAAATGTCAACATCAATAAGACAAAAGAGAAGGTTATTAACTTCAGAAGAACTGCACCACTCACACACCACTTTCCTCCGGCAGCACGGTAGTGAAAACTACGAGCAGCTTCAAAGTCCTGGGAGTCCACATCTCACACAACCTCTCACAGTCCAGAACACAATCTGGACTTTGTACATCCACATGCACAGTCCATACAGGATTCCCTTAAGGTTAACTTGCAGGAGGTTGGTGCACGGAGATCACAGTGTTAGGAAAATCATGTAGTTAACATCTACAGATAATTCTTACAAACTGTAGACCGTTTTATTCACCGCGGGAGTTCTCCTCATTTATTCTGGTGGGCGTCTACATTGCACCTCAGGCCTGTGTCAGGGAGGCGCTACAACACCTGGCTGACCAGATAACTGAAGTGGAGAATGAACATCTAGACTCCTTGCTCTTTGCTCTGGGTGACTGTAACAGGGCAAACCTCGGCCACGAATTGCCAAAATTTAGACAACATATTAAGTGTCCCACCTGAGACACTAACATACTGGATCATGCTGCATGACAATAAAGGATGCATATTGCTCTGTTACACGGGCAGCCTTGGGTCTCTCCAACCACTGCCTGATTCACCTTCTCCCGACATACAGGCAGAAACTAAGATTGGTTAAGCCTGTTGGCAGGACAGTCAGGAGATGGACCAACGAGTCAAAGCTGGAACTTCATGCCTGTTTCGACTGCACGGATTGGAGTGTCTTTGAGGCTGCCGCTACAGATCTTCATGATCTGTCTGACACCGTGACCTCATACATCAGCTTTTGTGAAGACATGTGTACTCCAACAAAAACCTTCTGCACATTCAATAACAAGCCCTGGTTCACATCACAACTCATGGAGCTTCATCGGGAGAAGGAGGAGGCGTACAGAAGAGGGGACAGGATTCTGTACAAACGAGCCAAGAACACACTGACAAGGGTGATTAAGGCAGCGAAGAAGCGCTACATTGGAAAACTGCAAAACAGGTTTTCAGACAACGACCCAGTGTCAGTGTGGAAGGGGCTCCAAGAGATCACCAACTACAAGAAACCATTCCCTCAGGCTGTGGAGAACCACGAACTGGCTGACGATCTGAACAAGTTTTATTGTAGATTCGACACCTTCATTCCCCCCCAGACAAAACACAGACCTACCTGGTATCCACTTTCTTACTCCACATTACAAAAACTGCTCCCCCTACCCCCCTTCACTTCAACTCCCTTGTACCTGCATTTAGGATCTGTGAGAGGGAGGTGAGTCAGCTGTTGTGGACGCAGAAGACCAGGAAAGCGCCAGGCCCAGACGGTGTGTCTCCCTCCTGCCTGAAGACGTGCGCTGATCAGCTGGCCCCCATCTACACACGGACCTTCAATAGATTACTGGAGCTGTGTGAAGTCCCTCATTGCTTCAAGCACTCCATTATCATTCCAGTCCCTAAGAAACCCACTATCAAAGGACTAAATGACTACAGGCCTGTTGCTTTGACATCTGTGGTCATGAAGTCCTTTGAGAGACTAGTGTTGGCTCACCTGAAGGACATCACAGGCCCCCTGCTGGACCCCCTGCAGTTTGCTTATTGGGCAAATAGGTCAGTGGATGATGCAGTCAACATGGGACTGCATTACATTCTACAACACCTCGACAATCCAGGAACTTCTGTGAGGGTCCTGTTTGTTGACTTCAGCTTGGCGTTTAACACCATCGTCCTAGAAATCCTCCCCTCCAAATTCACCCAGCTTACTGTCTCCCCCGCCATCTGTCAGTGGATCACTAGCTTCCTGACTGACAGGGTGCAGCAAGTGAGGGTGGGGAGCATCATCTCTAACACCCGGACAATCAGTACTGGTGCCCCCAGGGATGCTCTCCCCACTGCTCTTCTCCCTTTACACTAATGACTGCACCTCGCAGGATCCATCTGTTAACTCCTGAAGTTTGCAGACGACACAACTGTCATTGGCCTTATCCGAGACAGTGATGAGTCTGCATACAGACGGAAGGTGGAATGGCTGGCCCTCTGGTGTGGCCAGAACAATCTGGAGCTAAATACACTCGAGACTGTGGAGATAACAGTGGACTTCAGGAGGAGCCCCCCAATACTCCCCTCACTCACTATACTCAACAGTATTGTGTCTGCTGTGAAGACCTTCAGATTTCTGGGTGTCACAATCTCCCAGGACCTGAAGTGGACACCCAACGCGGACACTCTTATCATAAAAGGCTCAGCAGAGGTTGTATTTCCTACGTCAACTCAGGAAGTACAACCTGCCTCAGGAGCTGCTGATTCAATTCTATTCAGGAAGAATCTAGTCTGTTCTCTGTTCGTCCATCACTGAGTGGTTTGGATCAGCTACCAAACAAGACAAGAATAGACTCCAAAGAGCCGTCAGGGCTGCGGAAAGGATTATTAGTTTGAAGCTGCCCTCGATCCAGGACTTATATACATCTAGAGTCAGGAGGCGAGCAAGCAGCATTATTGTAGACCCATCACACCCTGGACATCACCTGTTCCAACTCCTTCCTTCTGGTAGGCGCTTTAGATCACTGTATGCCAGGACAAATAGGTACAAGAACAGTTTCTTTCCGTATGCCATCAGACTTATGAACACTTGAATTTTAGTCTATTAAAAATCGTCCACCTGTACATTCAATGAGGTGGGCCTCATTGTATATAGTTTATGATTATTTGTACTATTGTTTTTGTTTGCTTTTAATTCTGTACAGAGAGAGCTCAGGGAAACCAGCATCAAATTCCCTGTAAGTGTCCTCATACTTGGCGATAATAAAGGATTCTGATTCTGATTGCAGGTTGAGTCAGTGGTAAGGAAGACAAAAGCAGGACTTGAGTACAAAAGCAAGGATGTAATGCTGAGACTTTATAAACACAAGCAGTTTTAGGCCTCTTACCTAAGAAAAGATGTGCTGGCATTGAAAAGGCTGCAGAGCAGGTTCACAAGAATGATTCCATGAATGAAAGGGTAACATATGAGCAGCGTTTGATGGCTCTGGGCCTGTACTTGCTGGAGTTTAGAAGAACGAGGAGGAAATCTTATGAGAACTTATCAAATATTGAAAGGCTTGGAGTGATGTGGAGAGGATGTTTCCTATAGCGTGCGAGTCTAGGACCAGACAGCACAATTTCAGAATAGAAGGATAACTATCTAGAACACAGATGAGGAGCAATTTCTTTGGCTGGAGGGTGGTGAACTTCCGGAATTCATTGCCATAGATGGCAGTGGAGGCCAAGTTACTGACTATATTTAAAACAGAGGTCGATAGGTTCTTGAATAGTCAGGGTGTCAAAGTTTACAGAGAGAAGGCAGGAGAATGGGATTGAGAAGGATAATAAATTAACCATGATGGAATGTCAGAGCAAATTCAACAGGCCAAATGGCCTAATTCTGCTCCTACGTCTTTTGATGTTACCTTTTCACAAACTCCTCTACTTTGAGGAGGCTGAAGAGAGCTGGACCATGTACATCAGTACTAATGACAGTCTACAGATGCACAGTAAACAGCATCCAAACATACTGCATGGTACGGAAGCTGCACTGTGGCAGATAGAAAAACCCATTGCATTCCTGGCACCAGCCTACTTGGCATCAAGGACATATATACAGAAAGATGCCAGAAAAGGGACAGTAACATCATGACGAGCCTGTAAGAAACATAGAAAATAGGTGCAGGAGTAGGCCATTTGGCCCCTTGAGCCTGCACCACCATTCAGTATGATCATGGCTGATCATCCAACTCAAAACCCTGTACCTGCTTTCTCTCCATATCCCCTGATCCCTTTAACCACAAGCACCATATCTAACTTCCTCATAAATATACCCAATGAACCAGCCTCAACTGTTTCCTGTGGCAAAGAATTCCACAGATTCACTAATCTCGGTCCTAAAAGGCTTCCCCTTTATCCTTAAGCTGTTACCCCTCGTTCTGGACTTCCCCAACATCGGAAACAATCTTCCTGCATCTAGCCTGTCCAATCCCTTTAGAATTTTATACATTTCAATAAAATCCCCCCTCAATCTTCTAAATTCCAGTGAGTATAAGCCTAGTCGATCCAGTCTTTCTTCATATGAAAGTCCTGCCATCCCAGGAATCAATCTGGTGAACTTTCTTTGTACTCCCTCTATGGCAAGAATGTCTTTCCTCAGATTAGGGGACCAAAACTGCACACAATACTCTAGGTGTGGTCTCACCAAGGCCTTGTACAACTGCAGTAGAACCTCCCTGCTCCTGTACTCAAATCCTTTTGCTATGAATGCCAACATACCATTTGCCTTTTTCACCGCCTGCTGTACCTGCATGCCCACCTTCAATGACTGGTGTACATTGACACCCAGGTCTCGTTGCACCTCCCCTTTTCCTAATCGGCCACCATTCAGATAATAATCTGTTTTCCTTTTCTTGCAACCAAAGTGGATAACCTCACATTTATCCACATTAAATTGCATCTGTCATGAATTTGCCCACTCACTTAACCTATCCAAGTCACCCTGCATCCTCTTAGCATCCTCCTCACAGCTAACACCGCCGCCCAGCTTCGTGTCATCCGCAAACTTGGAGAGATGCTGCATTTAATTCCCTCGTCTAAATCATTAATATATATTGTAAACAACTGGGGCCCCAGCACCAAGCCTTGCGGTACCCCACTAGTCACTGCCTGCCATTCTGAAAAGGTCCCGTTTACTCCCACTCTTTGCTTCCTGTCTGCCAACCAATTCTCTATCCACATTAATACCATACCCCCAATACCGTGTGCTTTAAGTTTGCAAACTAATCTCCTGTGTGGGACCTTGTCAAAAGCCTTTTGAAAATCTAAATATACCACATCCACTGGCTCTCCCCTATCCACTCTACTAGTTACATCTTCAAAAAATTCTATAAGATTCGTCAGATATGATTTTCCTTTCACAAATCCATGCTGACTTTGTCCGATGATTTCACCTCTTTCCAAATGTGCTGTTATCACATCTTTGATAACCGACTCTAGCATTTTCCCCACCACCGATGTCAGACTATAATTCCCTGGTTTCTCTCTCCCGTTTTTTTTAAAAAGTGGGGTTACATTAGCCACCCTCCAATCCTCAGGAACTAATCCAGAATCGAAGGAGTTTTGAAAAATTATCACTAATACATCCACTATTTCTTGGGCTACTTCCTTAGTCCCATTCCATCAGGATCCACACCAGGACCACCAGACTCAAAAACAGTTACTTTACCCAAGCAGCAAGGATGATCAACACCTCAACCCAGTAACCCATCCAGGGGAAGGAAGAGCACACACTCCTCTGGCTCACCAGTGCTGACTGGGCGATATACGGAGTAATGCATGCCAAGTTATACATACTGTCTCCTTTCAGGTAAGAAGTTTCCGATCCACCTGCAGATGAAACCTGGTCCATTAAACGTGGAGAGTTTCTCTTGCAGATGTTCAAGGATGATTGCATTGAGGACTGACAAGGAGTATCCTAACACACTTACCAAGGGAGCCAGGATGATGAGATCCAGATCGATGTTAACTGCATCAACTACAGACCTGTTGGCTCTTTAGCAGATCTAGAACATTTTGAGTTATGGCTTTAAGAAATGATATGATCATATGTACTGATGTCATTTTGATGAAGAAATAAATCTGCTTCTTGAGGAGTGCACAAAATAGTTTATTGTGGCGACCCACTTCTCAGCACACTCAAACCAGCTCACAAACTGGTGCGCACCGGCATTGTGGCCGGTCCCAAAAAGGGCGCCAGGCCTTCTTCACCAGCAAGGGGAAAAGCCTGCGCACAGGACATGACTGTGAGTATGCGCCTTTTACAGCATTCCCGGGGAGGGCGAGAACAGGAAGGCTTTAAAGTGAGGCTGCGAAGTTTGAATAAATCTCTTTTGCAACTGCAACTCACCAACTGCGTGTCGTTATTTCAGCGCTGTGTGTAGCACACCGCTACATTATATAAATTATTTTCAACTAGACCGTTACTATCTTTTCAAAACCACTTCACTGTTTTAATAGAGTCTGCCACCTAAGCATATCTATTGCAAGTCTGGCTCTGCCCTCAACTTACTGGCTGAAAAGGTCGGGTAACCTTGTACAGACCAGGATCAAGTAGGAGAGTAGCCATCGCATTAACCAGTGGAATACGCGAGGAATCTATCACAAAACTATTTTCAATGCCATTACATACACGATTGTCATTCTCATGCCATGGAACAGACAAGTTAGAAACTTGGTCAATACTTACTTGTCCATATCCTCACAGGCAACTGCATTGTGGTAAGCGTCCTCAAGTGCCAACACTCCTTCTTGCAACTGCAGTGCCAGGCGTAGACTCTCCTGCAAGCCTTCAACAGCATAGAGGGCAGCACAGACACAATCACTAGCCACCTCATGCAGATTTGAGGACGTCTGGTTGTGCCTCTGAAATACATGAACAGTTGATCTTACAGCATTTCTGTATACCTGTAGCATCACATTTCTCTTCAGTATTAAATCCCACTCACAAAGACGGATGTTTAGCTAAATATCATCTGTGTCCAAAGTCAACCTCCGTTAAGTGTACCAACTCAAGCTCAGTGGCTGTAAAGTTCAGCCTTCAAAGGCACAACACTTAAAAGTTAGAAAATACTAAACAAGCTCAAACTACTAGTTTCCACCCTCCTCACTTCCTCCCAGGACTTGTATCCTGATGCTGCCATGCAATTCAAGAGGTCGATTTTTATTTGAACTCATGGAGCTCACCAGAAAACCAGTCCATACTGAATGTGCCATATATTTACACAACAGATACACTTCTGCAGGAATTAGGGAATTGCAGGAAAAATGGGATCAGTTAATCAGAATTCTTCTAATCTGAATGACTTTCGTGCTTCACCAACAACATTAAAGCCTCTGGAGCTAATGCTCAAATGGAGACTCTTTACTCAGACACCATTTTATTATTTTCTGAGTTGGTAGACATACACAGGCCACTGGAATTGGAGCAACTATTCAACTGACCAGTGATATCACCAAACATCAGCAAATTTCTACAGATGTTGTCGCGGAGAGTATTCTGACTGGTTGCGTCTCCGCCTGGCATGGTGTCTCTGGGTCTCTGTACTAATTCCCCTCCTTTACTCCCTGTATACCCAGACTTTGTTGCCACCCACAGCTGTGATACAACAGGTATTAAATTTGCCGATACTACATTGATTGGCCTTATATCAAACGATAATGAGGTGGTCTACAGGGAAGAAGTCATCTCTCTGACACAGTGGTGTCAAGAAAACAACCTCTCCTTCAATGCCACAAAAACAAAGGAGCTGGTTGTGGATTACAGGAGGAATGAGGAATGAGGAATGGAGACAGGCTAACTTGTATTGACATCAATGGATCTGGGGTTGAGAGGGCAAACAGCTTCAAGTTCCTTGACATCCACATCACATGTGGTCTGCACTCACCAGCTGTGTGATGAAAAAGGCACAACAGCACCTCTTTCACCTCAGGGGCCCCCAAATCCTAAGAACTTTCTACAGGGGCACAATTGAGAGCATCCTGACTGGCTGCATCACTGCCTGGTATGGGAACTGTACTTCCCTCAATCGCAGGATTCTGTAGAGTGTGGTACGGACACCCCAGCACATCTGTAGTTGTGAACTTTCCATGATTCAGGATATTTACGAAGACAGGTGTGTAAATAGGGCCCAAAGGATCACTGGGGACCCGAGTCACCCCAATCACAATCTATTCCAACTGCTATCATCTAGGAAATGGTACCGCAGCATAAAAGCCAGGACCAACAGGCTCTGGGACAGCTTCTTCCATGAGGCCATCAGACAGATTAACTCATGCTGATTTGAGTGTATTCTATGTTACATTAACTGTTCTATTTATTATAAATTATTATAAATTACGATGATTGCACATTTAGACAGAGACTCGTTTTTACTCCCAATGTAGTTGAAGGATGTAATAAATAAATTTAAGTCAATTCACTGAAAGTGGCTGCAGAGGACATCACAGACACGATCCTCCCCACAGAGACCATCCAAAAGAAGGTAGTATCTATCTCTAGAGGGTCTCACAATCTGAGACATGCCCTCTTTTCGCTAGTACCACTAGGGAGGTGGCACAGGAACCTGAATACGCACACAGAAGATTTTAGGAATAGCTTCGCCCTGTCACCAGAGGTTAAGAGAGGTAGAATTCATGGGGTCTTTGAACCCATGAACTCTACTTTGTTATTCCCCTTTTATATGGTAACTTATAGAAAGCATTTATGCCTTGCACTGCTACCACAAAGCACATTTCATGACATGTCAGTGATAATAAACCCGACTGATTAATACCTTCCTCTTTTCCCTATACCTTCCAACAACAATGACAATCAATGCCTTGCTCAATTTAAGTGCAAACAAAGGATATAAGATACCTTGCAACAGTCGTAGGCACATATTTTCATCTAGTGGGGGCAAAAGAATGGCCAGGATGGAGTGCCACAGGAGCAATGTGGGACAGGTAGTGGGAAGGAGTGCCAAGGTGGGGGTAAGCACAGTTGCAGACATGCCCAGCTCTGAGACATTCCAAACAACTGGTTTACTGATCATTACAGAATGTCTCTCTGGTGCCTCCTGCTCCCTCCCCTCTCCCTGATGCCATCCCACTCGCAGTCTACAATAGAGACTCATCAGAATTAGGTTTATCATCACTCACATGTGTCACGAAATTTGTTTTTTTTTGCAGCAGTACAGATTAATACATGCAATTGCTACAGTATTGTGGAAAAGTCTTCGTCTTACACACACAGGACTTGTGCATAGTATTGCACTCTGAAAGGATGTTTTCTATCAAACCCTTGAGATGGAGTCCAAGTTCTGCTGGATGTAAGCTCAATATAGGAGCAGCAGTGAGAACACAATTAAATGGAAGCACGAATACAACTTACAGGTATTAAACATTAGAGAGGGCAAGCAAAGGTAATATGATGGCAATGGCATGTTTCCCAGGTTGGCAGAACAAAAAGAGTACAATGTCACCTGGAAAGGAATTGTTGACAGAAAATAATCTGGAACTGTCAGAAATCTAAACTAACAATGCAGCATTGTGTCATACAGAGCAGAAAGAAAGTCTCAGGTGTGATCCCAGTCAGTGTGGTATTGGCCGACTTACAGTCGTAATGCCGTGAGTTTGGTTCATTTTGCTATTTTGGAACAGAGGGACTAAGAATATTAATGCACATGGCAAAAGAAGAAAGAGCAATATGCCTGTGATACTGACCACTGTCAGATACCCTGACCGTGATAAGTTGTGTGAAGAGTGAGCAGTTCATGACCATGATTCATTAGTTCCTCAACTCACTGCGACTGATGACTACATCCCTGTTAACACTTCCATAACCTCAGCGCATCCCAGAGGGTTTCCTTGACAATTATAATGCTGAAGTGCAGTCACTAGAATGCTTTCTCGTCAGCCAAATTTTCCCACTCTGGCCACTTCCCTCTCCTGCATCAAAACAGCTCTCGCCCACTCCCGGTGCTTCTCCAGTCTCTGTTTATTCATTAGCTACCTGAACATGCACAGCTACCTTAAGCTTGGTTTAATCCTCTTCCAATGGACATGCACTCATGACCCAGCAGGTGGCACCAGATAGGTAAGCAGGATTGGTGCATTGAAAATAGTTGCTTCAGTAAATGTACGGCTACTAGCAACTAAAGGCTCAAATCTGACTAAGACATGAAATATTAAACACTGTAGCCCAACATATCATGAATAAATGTGATATTAAACTGAGCCCCTATTTGTCCCCCCTCCCCCCAAAGTAGACATAACAGATCCTCTAATGCTATTTCAAAGATGATCAAGAAAATATGCTGTACTGACTAACAGCAGCTGCTTAATTGGGCCAAAATATACTGGTCCGAACTAACCAGAATCCACCATACTTTAAAGGGAAAACATAGTCACCGTTGTCCATGGAACCATACCCAGCACAAGTCAGGCTACAGAAATGTAGTGAAGAACACTTAGTGTAAAGGAGGCAGAGGTTGTGCTGATGCTAGAAGTGTCCTTCAGTACTCTGGATTCATGCATATACCAATGCTGGGATGACATCAAAGTTGCTTAGCTCATACTTACAAGGACCTGGAAAAGGGCTACCAGCAGCTGGCTGTTGGCGATGTGGTCGGTATGCAAGATGCCTAGATTAATCCAGCTCATCAGACATCGGAAAACCTTTATCACCAACTTCTCATCATGGCTGCAACGTTCCATGTAGGCTGTCTGGAGAATTTACAGGGTAATGAGTCAAGTTTCTCAATGACATGACAACACAAAAGCTGACACCTTAGAAAGCTAACAAAAACATAGGAAAACGCCCTGCCTGGTCTGTGATAAGTTACATTGATCTGACATTATTAAGCAAATGACTGAACGCAACCACAGCATTGGTGTAAATAGCGTTTGATGGCTGACACAGACCCAGTGAGTTGAAGAGTGTATCTGTACAACTCTAAACATTGGCAGCTAGCCTTCTGCAAGATCTAACTGCAAACAAGAGAAAATTTGCAGATTCTGGACACAGACAAGGACACACACAAAATGCTGGTGGAACGCAGCAGGTCAGGCAGCATCTATAGGAAGAAGTACAGTCGACGTTTTGGGCCGAGACCCTTCATCAGGTCTAACTGAAAGAAGAGATATTAAGAGATTTGAAAGGGGGAGGGGGAGATTCGAAATGATAGAAGACCAGAGAAGGAGGGATGAAGCTAAAAGCTGGAAAGTTGATTGGCAAAAGGGATACACAGCTGGAGAAGGGAAAGGATCGTGGGATGGGAGGCCTCGGGAGAAAAAGGGGGAGGGGAGCACCAGAAGAGGATGGAGAACAGGCAAGGAGTGATTGTGAGAGGTAAAGAGAAAGAAAAAGTAGGGGAAGTAATAAATAAAGAGATGGGGTAAGGGGAGGAGGGGCATTAACAGAAGTTAGAGAAATCAATGTTCATGCCATCAGGTTGAAGGCTACCCAGACAGAATACCAGGTGTTGTTCCTCCAACCTGAGTGTGGCTTCATCTTGACAGTAGAGGAGGCCATGGATTGACATATCAGAATAGGAATGGGACATGGAATTAAAATGTGTGGCTGCTGGGAGATCCTGCTTTCTCTGGCAGACAGTGCGTAGGTGTTCAGCTAAACGGTCTCCCAGTCTGTGTCGGGTCTCATTAATATACAGAAAGCTGCAGCAAGAGCGCCAGACGCAATATATCACACCAGAGATCGGTGGGAAGAAAGCGACAAATGAACAAGGGAGACACATAGTGAGCGATCCCTGCGGAAAGCAGAAGGGTGGGGAGAGGGGGGGAAAGAGGGAAAGGTGTGCTTGGTGGTGGGATCCTGTTGGAGGTGGCGGAAGTTACGAAGAATTATATGTTGGACCCGGAGGCTGGTGGGGTGGTAGGTGAGGACAAGGGGAACCCTATCCCTAGTGGTGTGGCGAGAGGATGGGGTGAGAGCAGATGCGTTTGAGGGCAGAGTTGATGGTGAAGGAAGGGAAGCCCCTTTCTTTAAAAAAGTAAGACATCTCCTCCACCCTGGAATGAAAAGCCTCATCCTGAGAGCAAATGCAGCGGAGACGAAGGAATTGCAAGAAGGGGATGGCATTTTTGCAAGAGGAGGTGGGAAGAGGAATAGTCCAGGTAGCTGTGACTAGGCTTATTGTAGACATCAGTAGATAAGCTGTCTCCAGAGACAGAGAGATCAAGAAGGGGGAGGGAAGTGTTGGAAATGGACCAGGTAAATTTGAGAGCAGGGTGAAAGTTGGAGGCAAAGTTAAAGTAAACAAGCTCAGCATGCATGCAGGAAGCAGCGCCAGTGCAGTCGTCGATGTAGCGAAGGAAAAGTGGGGGATGGATACCAGTATAGGCTTGGAACAAGGACTTGGATTATAGGCTTGTGGAACATCCACAAAGCCAACAAAAAGGTATAGCTGGGACCCATACAGGTGCCCATGGCTACATCTTTAGTTTGGAGGAAGTGGGAGGTGCCAAATGAGAAATTATTAAGAGTAAGGACCAATTCTGCTAGATGGAAGAGAGTGGTGGTAGAGGGGAATCAAAAATGCGGTGAGCTTTGAGATTGGTCATTGGATAGGTTAAAAGATAAGCACAATATCATAGGCCAAAAGGCCTGGATTGTACTGTTTTAAATTTCTGAAACAATTCTGAACAGTGCTGATTTCAACACATTTGTACATACACCTCTAGTATTTTGTGTGCTGTCCAACTAAACTAATTTCCTTTTGGCCTACATAATAACCATATGTTTCCATTTATAATGTATCATTGTTAAGAGTATTTTTGTGCAGGAGCTGTGCTAATATTTTTTTTTAAATTGATTGTATAATGATTTGTTTTGTAATACCTCTTGGCTTTAATTAGGTTTAATTAAAATCTTTAGTGTAGTCAGTACTGGGGTGCTAAACAATTTTCCCCATTGGTGTCAGAATCAAGCACTCCCAAGTAGTTGTTCCAACTGGCAGATGTTGAGTGAGGCTCTCCCTAATGTGCCAGATGCATGCTCCAGCAAGGAGCTTTAACCCTCCAAACCGAGGCCAGAACTATTGGTCTAGCAAAAATTTCATTTAGCAACTGAATATTGAAAGGCCTGGATAGAATGGACGTGGAGAGGATGCTTCCAATATTTTGGAGATGTAGTGTGGAATAAGGCCCTACCTGCCCTTCAAGGCACACGACGAGTAAATCCCAATTTAACCCTAGCCTAATCATGGGACAAATTACAATAACTAATTAACCTACTGATGCAAACACGAGGAAATCTGCAGATGCTGGAAATTCAAGCAACACACAAAATGCTGGTGGAACACAGCAGGTCAGGCAGCATCTATAGCATAGGTGTCAAACTCAAGGCCCGCGGGCCATATCCGGTCCGGCGTACAATTATATCCGGCCCGCGAGATCATTTTAGATAGATCTATTATTTTAATTATTAATGGCCTGGCGATATGAAGCCTATGATTGTAAGTTAATACCAATTATAAAAATAATGCTTGCTCAGCAGTCTTCTTCATAAGAAACGGAATTTGTGAAGTGAAACTCTTTGTAGTTATAGCAGAGACTGAGACACATGAGAACAGGCTGAAAAAACAGAGGCAATGAAAGCTGGGTTCGCACGCGCCCAACTGATCCGGCCAACATGAAGCTGCATTTTGCCCGATCCGGCCCGTGACCTAAAATGAGTTCGACACCCCTGATCTATAGGAAGAAGTACAGTCAATGCTATGGGCCGAGACCCTTCGTCAGGACTAACTGAAGAGATAGTAAGAGATTTGAAAGTGGGAGGGGGAGGGGGAGATTCAAAATGATAGGAGACCAGAAGGGGAGGGATGAAGCTAAAAGCTGGAAAGTTGATTGGCAAAAGGGATACACAGCTGGAGAAGGGAAAGGCCTAAGGAGAAAGAAAGGGGGAGGGGAGCACCAGAGGGAGGCCATGGATAGACATTCTGATATGACTGTACATGGCCTCCTCTACTGTCAAGATGAAGCCAAATTCAGGCTGGAGGAACACCACCTTATATTCCATCTAGGTAGCCTCCAACCTGCAAAAACATTGATTTCCCCAACTTCCGTTAATACCCCCCTCCCCTTCTTACCCCATCCCTTATTTTATTATATTTTCCCTTTTTTTTCTTCTTTTCTCTTTCTCTTTTTTCTCTGTCCATCTCACAATCACTCCTTGCCTGTTCTGCATCTCCTTCTGGTGCTCCCCTCCCCCTTTCTTTTTCCATAGGCCTCCCATCCCACGATCCTTTCCCTTCTCCAGCCTTGTATCCCTTTTGCCAATCCCCTTTCCAGCGCTTAGCTTCTTCCCTCCCCCTCCTGTCTTCTCCTATCATTTTGGATTTCCCTTCCCTCTTTCAAATCTCTTACTATCTCTTCTTTCAGTTAGTTCTAATGAAGGGCCTCGGCCTGAAACGTCGACTGTACTTCTTCCTATAGATGCTGCCTGGCCTGCTGCATTCCACCATTTTGTGTGTGTTGCTTAACCTACTGAGCGGTATGTCTTTGGACTGTGAGAGAAAACACAAATTCCACGGGCAGGACATACTTATTGATTTCCAAGATGGCAGCGCGACGCAACTTGCAGTGGCTACTCCGGAGCTGATTATCTGTTATTTGTGAAGTGGGGTGCTGTGCGCAATTATAATCGATTGAAAACGGACGTGGGAGCACGGAGGAACATCGGGAAATCTCCAGGAAGACTTTCTTCGTTGCTGCTGCTGAGAGGTCCGGGACTCTGCTGGGAAGAACAGGCCTCCAGTCCTCGGGGTTGCACTGCTGAAGGCCATTGGCGGGGCCGTCTTAATACGCTCGGCAGAGGATGGAGCTCGGAGAAGCTGTGCCGGAGGGGATGGTCGTCGGCTCGGAGGTTTGACAGACTTGGAGTCCACTGCGGTCAGGTCGCTTTCGGTGTGCGCTGCGTCTGCGAGGCTGAGTCGGGCGGCACCGTGGAAGTCCATAGCGGGGGTACTCCCTTCTGCCACCGGCGTGGGATGGCGAGTCTGTCGGGACCATGGGGACTTATGGAAACTGTGTGGTGATTTCTTTTGAACTTAATAGTCCTTTAACTATTTTTACTGTGCCCATGGTCTGTTTTTTTTCAATTATGATATTGTTTTCACTGTTGTAACTATATGGTTTTGTGCAGGCCTTGTAGCTTTAGTTTTTGGTCTTGTTTGTCTGGTGGATTTGGAGCTCCTTTCCAGGGAACGTGCTAAGACGGTAGCGCGATATTAATACGCAGCAGCCTCTCCGGACTCTGAATTGGGGATTGCCAAACGTTACGTGGATTTTCTAGTGTAGTCTGTTTTGTCATACGCTTTTGTGATATCATTCTGGAGGAACGTTGTCTCGTTTTTTTTAAACTGCATTGCATTTGTGGTTTCTAAATGACAATAAACTGAATCTGAATACAAACTCCTTATAGGGGATGCTAGGACTGAACTTCCAACTCCAACACTCAGTTTTAATAGTGTTACGCTAACCGCTATGCTACCGTGGCAATGGTGGGTGAGTCTAGGACCAGAGGGCACACCCTCAGAACAAAAGGACGCCCCATTAGAACAGACATGAGTAACTTCTTTAGCCAGAGTGTGGTGAATCTGTGCAATTCATTGCCACAGACAGCTGTGGAGGCAGTCATTGAGTACATTTAAGATGGTAGGCTCTTGATTAATAAGGCTGTCAAAGGTTACACAGAGAAGGCAGAAGAATGTGTTCAGAGGGAAAATAACTCGGCCACAATTGAATGGTGGAACAGACTCAATGGGCCAAATGGTCTAATTCTACCCCCATGTCATATGGTTTTACAAATATACACAAGAAAACACAAGACATACAAAATGAGATCCCATGCCCACAATGAATTACCAATAAGCCGATCACCAGGCTGGCATGGTACGCCAAGTCCTCAATGACCTCCGTCCTTCGATTAGTACCAATTCGCAGTGAGCGACTATGTACCTCCTCCGGGAGGACAGTTAGAATCTCCAGCAAGAATGGTAGAGCAGATTCATCATTGCCATACCTGGGGCAGACAGCACATGGAGTGAGATTAATCACCCAAAAATAACACATGACATCCTAATCCAGTAAGATTAAACTTGGAAGCGAATTTGAATCTGCCTGAAGCATTAGAGGCGTCCTGTTTCGAGAACTGGATTTGAATCTACCACTAAGCTAAATGTTTCCCCCACTGCCAGCCTCTAGTCCCTTCACAAAGAACACTCATACAAATTTCTCTGTTCCCTTCCTAGTGGTCACAGTTCCATAAACCAACAGTAACATGGAGACAAACAAGAGCAAGAGGAAGTACTGGAAATACTTAGGTCTCTTGCTAATACTTGAGAGCTCCAAGATGCTGCTTGGGACTGTAGATATCCCTCTGAATCTCCTCCATTTTTCTCAGGCCTTGGTGAGACGACTGGAGACATTTTCCCCTCTTAAAAAAGCATGAGGGAGAAAAGGTCTTGACTGAACTTCCATTTTCTGCCCAGGAACTTACAAGAATGGAAATAAAAATATCACAATTTCCTATGGGGTAAAAATATCAAGATTAGGGGAAAAGAATGCTGGGGTACTTTAGGGATGCCTTACTCTATCTAAATCACCACTGGTTAACAGGACAATATGCTGAGTGTTAAAAGCTGACATACTTGGCTTTCAGAACATGAAATATCCTACATCTTGACCATCTTCAGTGACACCTAAATGGACAGTAGTTGAGACTCAGTCGGTACCAGTAAACTGAGCAATTAATAGATCCAGATAAAGTTCCTTCCTCATACATCTCAGATGCCCAACATGAGGAAATATAATGAAACACTAGCAACCAGCAGAAGGCATGTCACCAATATACTCAGTGGCCACCAAATAAACTGTCTACTGACTGTATATCCGTAGCCCATCAACTTGTGTGTTTAGAGATGTTTCTTTACACATTGTAATGCTTTGTGATTTGAGTTACTGTCACCTTCCTGTCAGCTTGAACCAATCTGGATATTTTCCTCTGACTGCTCTCATTAACAAGGTATTTTCACCCACAGAACTACGGCTCACTGGACATTTTTCTGCTTCTTGCTCCATTCTCTCTAAACTTTATAGAGACTTGTGTGTGAAAATCCCAGGAGATCAACAATTTCTGAGATACTCAAACTACTGCCTGGTACCAACAATCATTCTACACTCAAGGTCACTTAGATAACATTTCTTTCCTATTCTGATGTTTGGTCTGACAACAACTGAACCACTTAACCATGCCTGTATACTTTTTCGCTCTGAGTTGCTGCCACGATTGGCTGATTAGGTATTTGCATTAATGAGGTATACAGGTTTTCTAATAAAGTGGCCTCTGAGTGTAAAGGCAATACTCACTTCTCAATTAGTGTCTGGACACAGCTCTTCCACGATGTCATCTGTATGGCAAGGTCTGCAACAGCGAGAGCCAGCTATGATCCAAAGCAGAAAGAAAATGTGAGGAACTACCGTTATGAAAACAGCACGAGAGTAATTTTGGGGTTAATTGATAGCGGACTTTTGCTGCACTATCAAGGCAGCACAAGGTCGTGAGTAACCCACTCTTAGAGGTGTGTTTAAATGTCACTGGGACAAATACTGCAGCTTATAATAACTGAGCAGAAAACAACTGTGAAATTCTATAGCTTTGGACCTCTTCACAAATAGAAGTAGTCTTAAGATAACTCAATTTTTAAAGTAAAGGTTAATAGGTTCTTGATTAGTAAGCATGTCAAAGGTTATGGAGTGAAGGCACAAAAACAGGGTTGATAGGGATAATATATCTACCGTGGTTGAAAGGTGGAACAGACTGGATGGACCAAATGGCTTAATTCTGCTCCTCTGGTTTATAGTGTCCTTCCCATTCTAATGCACGGGAACAAATCCCTTTAATCAGTCAGTCTCAAGATTAGAATTTAGATCCTAATTCCTGTCTTTGACTAGGTGAATTATCAGATAAGGTTAAGAACTGTTGTCTACCCTACACCAGCCTCAACTGCATCAGAACCCAAAGTGGAAAGGAAGCACTTTTTCTCAAATTTTGTGGAAACTGTGATATGCAGTCAGGGGCATGGAAAATGGAGAGGAAGTTATGACCACCAATGGTCAGTGCAATCTTTAACCACAAGCCTAGTGACAAAAACTAGAAATTGCATAAAGGGAAAAAAAGGCCATGTGACCCATGAGGTTCATGCTCTAGTCGAGATTAACCACATTTTAACATCCAACTCCTTCAGCACGACTTCTATTCTTCTTGCCCATGTCCAGGAGTGGCGCAGTACTATAACAGTTACAGCAGCAGAACCTGGGTTCAATTGCACCACTACTTGGAATGAGCTTGTATAACCATATAACAATTACAGCACGGAAACAGACCATCTCGGCCCTTCTAGTCCGTGCCAAACGCTTACTCTCACCTAGTCCCACCGACCTGCACTCAGCCCATAACCCTCCATTCTTTTCCTGTCCATATACCAATCCAAATTTTTTTTTTTTTTAAATGACAAAATCGAACCTGCCTCTACCACTTCTACCGGAAGCTCGTTCCACACAGCTACCACTCTGAGTAAAGAAGTTCCCCCTCGTGTTACCCCTAAACGTTTGCCCCTTAACTCTCAATGGAAAAAGCCTATCCACGTCAAGCAGCGTCGAGCGGGCAGTGGAGTCCGTGGGAGCAGAGTCCTGGGCTTTGGCTAAGGGGGAGTCCGTGGAAGCAGAGTCCTGGGCTTTGGCTAAGTGGGGAGTCCGTGGAAGCAGAGTCCTGGGCTTTGGCTAAGTTGGAGTCCGTGGAAGCAGAGTCCTGGGCTTTGGCTAAGGGGGAGTCCGTGGGAGCAGAGTCCTGGGCTTTGGCTAAGGGGGAGTCCGTGGAAGCAGAGTCCTGGGCTTTGGCTAAGTGGGGAGTCCGTGGGAGCAGAGTCCTGGGCTTTGGCTAAGTTGGAGTCCGTGGAAGCAGAGTCCTGGGCTTTGGCTAAGTGGGCTTCGGCTTAAGGGGACTTCGGTAAGCCTGTGTGATTGCTCGCTGAGGGGAAGAAGGTAAGGTCGCTAGGTGCTTTTTTAGAAATTCTATTAATCCAGTTCAGGTATGGGGGAGACAGTCAGAGCAGTGGTGTGCTCCGTATGCAGTATGTGGGAGGTCAGGGTCAACACAGTTGTCCCTGATGACCACACCTGCAAAAGGTGCGTCCAGCTGCAGCTCCTATCAGACCGAGTTAGGGAGTTGGAGCAGGAGCTGGATGAACTACGGATCATTCGGGAGGTGGAGGCAGAGATAGATAGGAGTTATCAGGAGGTAGTCACACCAAAAAACCAAGAAGTAGGCAGATGGGTGACGGTCCAGAGAGGCAGGGGGAGCAGGCAGAGAGAGCAGAGCACCCCTGCGGCCATTCCCATTAACAATAAGTATACCGTACTGGATACTGTTGATGGGGATGACCTTCCAGGAATGAGCTGTAGTGGTCCTGCCTCTGGCACAGAGGTTGAACCCTCAACTAGAAAGGGGAGGAGGGAAGAGAAGAGAGCGATAGTTTTAGGGGACTCTATAGTTAGGGGGGCAGATAGGAGATTTTGTGGGGCAGATCGGGAGTCTCGGATGGTATGTTGCCTCCCTGGTGCCAGGGTCCGGGACATCTCAGATCGGGTGCAGGCTATTCTGGAGAGCGAGGGCATGAACCCAGATGTAGTGGTCCATGTAGGGACCAATGATGTAGGTAAGGTGAGTGAGGGGGTCCTGCTTAGAGAGTTCAGGGAGTTAGGAGTGAAGCTGAAAGGTAGGACCTCCAGGGTGACAATCTCGGGATTGCTACCTGTGCCACGTGCGAGTGAGGCGAAGAATAGAATGATTATGCACATTAATACGAGGCTGAGAGCATGGTGCAGGAAGGAAGGGTTCAGGTTTTTGGATAATTGGTCTTTGTTCCAGGGACATTGGGATCTGTTTCGAAGGGATGGTCTACATCTGAACCGGAGAGGTACTAACATTCTTGCAGGAGTATTTGCCAGTGCTGCTCGGGGGGGTTTAAACTAGATGTGCAGGAGGCAGGGATCCAGATCCAGAGGGTTGGTCAGAAGGTGCATGGGGTTAAATGTGTACAAGGTTTGGGTGATCTTGAGAAGGTCATCAAAATTCAGGGTGCAATTTGCCCGATGGAAGTTCAAGGAGCTGGGTTAGGTACAGTAGACAGTGTTTTAAGCAAAGAGAGGAGGAATGGGCTAAGAATTCTATACTTGAATGGGCGTAGTGTCAGAAATAAGACAGATGAGCTTGAAGCTCAGAAGAAAATGAGGAACTACGATATTGTTGGGATAACGGAGACATGGCTGCAAGGGGATCAGGCCTGGGAATTGAGTGTACCAGGGTATACGTGCTATCGTAGAGACAGAAATATGGGAAGAGGGGGTGGGGTGGCCCTGTTGGTGAGGAATGAGATTCAGTCCTTAGCAAGAGGTGACTTGGGAACAGGGGAAGTAGAGTCTGTGTGGATTGAGCTGAGGAACAGTAAGGGTAAAAAGACCCTAATGGGTGTTGGGTACAGGCCCCCAAACAGTAGCGTGGATATTGGGTACAAGTTGATTAGGGAGTTAACATTGGCATGTGCTAAAGGTAATGCAGTCGTTATGGGAGATTTCAACATGCAGGTGGACTGGGAGAATCAGGTAGGTGCTGGACCCCAGGATAGGGAGTTTGTGGAGTGTCTAAGGGATGTATTTTTGGAACAGCTTGTGCTTGAGCCAACCAGGAACGAGGCTATTTTGGACTTGGTGATGTGTAATGAACAGGAATTGATAAGTGATCTTGAAGTAAACGAGCCATTAGGAAGTAGTGATCATAACATGATAAGTTTTTATCTACAATTTGAGAGGGATAGGGGCAGATCAGAGGTGTCAGTGTTGCAATTAAATAAAGGAGACTACGGAGCCATGACGGATGAGCTGGCCAAAGTTAAATGGGCGGATGCCCTGGCAGGAAAGACAGTGGATCAGCAGTGGCAGATATTCTTGGGCATAATACAAAAGATGCAAATGCAGTTCATTCCAATGAGAAGGAAGGATTCAAAGAGGGGGAAGGGGCCACAGTGGTTGACAAAGGAAGTCAGAGATTGTATAGCATTAAAGAAAAAGAAGTATGACAGGGCTAAGATGAGTGGGAATACAGATGACTGGGAAAGTTTTAAGGAACAGCAGATCTTAACTAAAAAAGCAATACGGAGAGAAAAAATCAGGTATGAGCTCAGTCTAGCCAGGAATATAAAAGGGGATAGCAAAAGCTTTTTTAGCTATGTGAAGAGAAAGAAGATAGTTAAGAACAATGTTGGCCCCTTGAAGAATGAATTGGGAGAAATTGTTATGGGAAACAGGGAAATGGCAACAGAATTTAATGCGTACTTTAGATCTGTCTTCACCAGGGAGGACGCAAGCAATCTCCCAGATGTATGGATGGGCCAGGGTCATAAGATATCAGAGGAATTGAGACAGATTGACATTAGGAAAGAAACTGTGATGAGTAGACTGGTAGGACTGAAGGCTAATAAATCCCCGGGTCCAGATGGTCTGCATCTGAGGGTTCTAAAAGAGGTGGCTCAGGAAATTGCGGATGTATTGGTAATCATTTTCCAATGTTCCTTAGATTCAGGATCAGTTCCTGAAGATTGGAGAGTGGCTAATGTTGTCCCACTTTTCAAGAAGGGAGGGAAGGAGAAAACGGAGAACTATCGCCCTGTTAGCCTAACGTCAGTCGTGGGGAAGATGCTTGAGTCCATTATTAAGGACGAAATAGTGGCACATCTAGATGGCAGAAATAGGATTAGGCCGAGCCAGCATGGATTTACCAAGGGCAAATCATGCTTGACTAATCTGTTGGAGTTTTTTGAGGGTGTAACAAGGATGTTAGACGAGGGTAAGCCAGTAGATGTTGTGTACCTAGATTTTCAGAAGGCATTCGATAAGGTGCCACATAGGAGATTGGTGAGTAAAATCAGAGCTCATGGCATTGGGGGCAGGGTTTCAACATGGATAGAAAACTGGTTGGCAGATAGAAAGCAAAGGGTAGCAGAGAATGGGTGTTTCTCAGACTGGCTGGAGGTGACTAGTGGGGTATCACAGGGCTCTGTATTGGGACCACAGCTCTTTACGATTTATGTCAATGATTTAGATGAGGGCATTGAAAACTATATCAGCAAGTTTGCTGACGATACTAAACTGGGTGGCAGTGTGACATGCGAAGAGGACGTTAGAAGAATACAGGGAGACTTGGATAGGCTGAGTGAGTGGGCAGATACTTGGCAGATGTCATTCAATGTGAATAAATGTGAAGTTATCCACTTTGGAAGCTGGAACAAGAGGGCAGAATATTGTCTGAACGGTGTCGAGTTAGGTAAGGGAGAAATGCAAAGAGACCTAGGAGTCCTAGTTCACCAGTCAATGAAGGTGAATGAGCAAGTGCAACAGGCAGTGAAGAGGGCAAATGGAATGTTGGCCTTTGTTACAAGGGGAATTGAATACAAGAGCAAGGATGTTCTTTTGCATTTGTACAGGGCCCTGGTGAGATCACACCTGGAATATTGTGTACAGTTTTGGTCTCCAGGTTTAAGGAAGGACACTCTGGCAATTGAGGAAGTGCAGCATAGATTCACTAGGTTGATTCCTGGGATGGCAGGGCTGTCTTATGCAGAGAGATTGGAGAGATTGGGCTTGTACACGCTGGAATTGAGGAGATTGAGAGGGGATCTGATTGAAACGTTTAAGATAATTAAAGGATTTCATAGGATTGAGGCAGGAAATATATTCCAGATGTTGGGAGAGTCCAGTACCAGAGGGCATGGATTGAGAATAAGAGGTCAGTTATTTAAAACAGAGTTGAGGAAGAGCTTCTTCTCCCAGAGAGTTGTGGAGGTGTGGAATGCACTGCCTCGGAAGACGGTGGAGGCCAATTCTCTGGATGCTTTCAAGAAGGAGCTGGATAGATATCTGATGGATAGGGGAATCAAGGGATATGGGGACAAGGCAGGGACTGGGTATTGATAGTGAATGATCAGCCATGATCTCAGAATGGCGGTGCAGACTCGAGGGGCCGAATGGTCTACTTCTGCACCTATTGTCTACTGTCAACTCTATCTATCCCCCTCATAATTTTAAATACCTCTATCAAGTCCCCCCTCAACCTTCTACGCTCCAAAGAATAAAGACCTAACTTGTTCAACCTTTCTCTGTATGTTCTCCATTGTGACTATGTTTCCTCCGGATGCTCCGGTTTCCTCCCACATTCCACAGATGTATGAGCCCTTTGGTGAAATGGTCACATGGGTGCAATTAGGCAGTGCACGCTCATTGGGCCGAAAGAGCCAGCTACAATGCTGTACTTCTAGGCGTAAAATATAAATATAAAAATCAACATCCCTTAGACGTATACAGCTCCCTGGGGAAAATTACCTGTGAATTCTTTACTGCCTGTTTTAGTTTGAATATTTATGATCTCAAATTTTAGGGTAAACAGAAGCCAAATCCAGTTGGTGTAGGTGATGAGAAGTGGGAAGCAGTGTCCGATTGTGTCACTTCAAGGGGCAGTACAGGAGCTTGAGCTGCTGCCTCACAGTTCTGCAGGCTATGGGGCTACCTCTCCCTGTGTTCAATCCACATCATAAAGACGTGCTAGATGGAGGGTTAATTGGCCACTGCAAATTGCCTGAGTGTGGGTCAGTAGCAAGGGTTGAAGGACATGTGGGAGAAAGAAAAAAAACCAGGAAACAGTTGGGAGATTGATGGAATTGCTCTCACAGCAATCATAAAAGGATACTTGGACTGTGAACACACTTATAAGGAGCACTGCCACAAGAAAAACAGATTTCAAAGACCCCCATCAATCAGGCCGTGCTCACTTCTATCATCAAGGAGGTAGTACAGGAGCCTTAGGTACCACACCACCACCAGGTTCAGGAACAGTTAATACCTTACAACCATTAGGTTTCTGAACTGTAATGGACCTCCACTCTAATCTGACTCCACAGGCTACAGACTCACTTTCAAGGACTCTACAACTCATATTCTCAGTATTATTTAATTTTTTTTTTAAATCTGCACAATTTGTCTTGTTTTGGATAAGTTTTGTTCCAAGTTTTTCATAAATTCTACTGCATTCCTTTATTTTCCTGTAAATTTCAGGAAAATAAAAAAAACTCAAGGTAGTATAGTATATATGTGTGTGTGTGTGCGCGCGTGCGTGATAGAGCGCGCGTGCGTGATAGTGCGCGCGTGCGTGATAGTGCGCGCGTGCGTGATAGTGCGCGCGTGCGTGATAGTGCGCGCGTGCGTGATAGTGCGCGCGTGCGTGATAGTGCGCGCGTGCGTGATAGTGCGTGTGTGTGATAGTGCGTGTGTGTGATAGTGCGTGTGTGTGATAGTGCGTGTGTGTGATAGTGCGTGTGTGTGATAGTGCGTGTGTGTGATAGTGCGTGTGTGTGATAGTGCGTGTGTGTGATAGTGCGTGTGTGTGATAGTGCGTGTGTGTGATAGTGCGTGTGTGATAGTGAGTGCGTGTGTGTGATAGTGTGCGTGTGTGTGATAGTGTGTGTGTGTGTGATAGTGTGTGTGTGTGTGTGATAGTGTGTGTGTGTGTGTGATAGTGTGTGTGTGTGTGATAGTGTGTGTGTGTGTGATAGTGTGTGTGTGTGATAGTGTGTGTGTGTGATAGTGTGTGTGTGTGTGATAGTGTGTGTGTGTGATAGTGTGTGTGTGTGATAGTGTGTGTGTGTGATAGTGTGTGTGTGTGTGATAGTGTGTGTGTGTGTGATAGTGTGTGTGTGTGTGATAGTGTGTGTGTGTGTGATAGTGTGTGTGTGTGTGATAGTGTGTGTGTGTGATAGTGTGTGTGTGTGATAGTGTGTGTGTGTGATAGTGTGTGTGTGTGATAGTGTGTGTGTGTGATAGTGTGTGTATATATACACACACACACACACACACACACATACGTACACACACTTCAATAATAAATTTAGTTTGACTTTAATCAGCCACTTATTCACTGCTGTAAGGAATTATAAAACATGCAATTCAAGGATTACCACAAATATTCAGGCACATGAACAGAACAAGTGCAGTGCCAAGTTGCAGAGTCCTAAAGTATGCTTAAAAAATGGGAGGGCAAGATCATTGGACAAGGCAGCAAAATATAGTTCAGTATAGCAAAAGCTGCTTTCAGCATTCTCTGAAGGAACTCAGCAGGCCAGGCATCATCTATGGAAATGAATAAGCAGTTTCAGGTCAAAACACTGAGAGTTTATTAATTTCCCTAGATAAAGCCTGACCTGCTGAGCACCTCCAGTATTTTGTAAATGTTGCTTTGGAGTTCAGCATCTGCAGACTTCCTCAAATGCATGGTTTCAGCATTTTTTTGTTTTTAAGTGGAATACTACGTTTAGGGTGGCTGGGTGGAGATGTGTCACTAACAAAAGAGGCATAAGGCACTTCTTGCAAGGTCTTAGCCTACAAGATGCAGCATCTGCTTAGCCCACACCCCCCCCCCCCCAAAATCCCCAATCAGGGTTACATGAAACCATGGGAGCAAGTGGTGGATGGCTGAACGAGCAGCTGGTATACATCACAAATTCTGGTTCTTTGAAGAGTTAATAATGGCTGGGGTCACCTGTCTTGTAAAGACACTGTCCAGAAGGCTGCAATGGCAAACCACTTCTGCAGAAAAATTTGCCAGGGACAGTAATGGTCGTAAGACCATGATTGCCCATGTCATACAACATGGCACATGATGATGACAACCACTATGTTTTACAATTTATAGGAGAGATGAAATGTGAAGTGATAAAGTGTCAGCAGGAATGCAATAGGAGAATAGAATGAAAAAGGTAGGTTCCACAGTGCAAGAACAATTAAGCTCAGAGAGGATTCTGAGATTCACCAGCATGCTGTATGCTATTCAGAAATACAGACCAGTTTGGAAAGTCTCTTCAGACTACAGAGGGAATATAGATAATGACCTAATGAGATAGACTTATTGCTGGAGAGTAGCAGGTCACATTTGGTTTCCAAACCAGGGGGACAGAAAGTTAACTGGAAAAGGTTTAAATAAATTGAAGACATTTCCTGTTTAAAGTTGAGAAGTTCAGGAATGCATTAAGTAATTAAATGGCATTGGCCTATCAGTTAAGATATTAAAGAAAAAAAAACATCAGAGGGCTGGACTAACATCACAGATAAGAATTCAAATCCCACAAGGGCATTTCTGGGATTTAAATTCTGTTTGTACTCTGAAAATTGTTTTTAAAAAAAGCAAACATTGCAAGTAGAAAACACCACAAAGTTTGTTAAAACATAAAACAGTATAGCACAAATCAGACCATTCAGCCCATGATGTTGTGCTGACCTATGTACACCTATCCTACGATCAGTCTAACCCTTCCCTCGTACACAGCACATAACTCTCCATTTTCTTATATTCACTTGCCTAACAGTCTCTAAAATGTCCCTATTGTATCAAGCACCACACCTGACAGTGCATTCCACACACATACCATACGTACCTGTGTCATCTTACATTCACCTTCCATGGATGTTCTCTGGTATTGTGCTCCAAAGAAAGGAGGCCTAGCTCATTCAATCTTTCCTCATAAAACATGTTCTCTAACCCAGGTAACATTCTCTGCATACTCTAAAGCCTCCACTTCATTCCTATAAGGCAATCAGAACTTAACACAATACTCTGAGGTTTAACCTGAGCTTTAGAGTGCTGTCCTTTCAATATTGCACAGTAATCTACAACAGCTTTCTGTACTACCCACAATACCACCAAACTTCATACCATTGCAAACTCACTAACCTGTTTTTCCACTTCTGCCTCCAAGGCATTTATAAAAATCACAAGAGTGTGGGTGCCAGAAAAATTCTGTTAACACCACTAGTCACTAACTTCCAGGCTAAATATACTCCGCTTACTACTACCTTTAGCCTTCTGTGGGCAAGCCAATGCCACTCGGCCAAGTTTTCACGCTTCAGGCCTTTCTGAATGAGCTTGCTATAGGAAACCTTGTCAAGCAACTTACTACGATCATATACACCACATCTACCTTCACAATCTGCTTCATTAACTCAGTCAGGCTGGTGAGGTATAACCTGCTCCTTATAACGCCATGCTGAGTATCCCTATTAAGACTGTTTCTCCAAAAGGTCATACATCCCTTTTCTAAGAACCTTCTCCAATAGTCTGCCCACCACTGACCTAAAGCTCACTGCTCCCTGGATTACTCATACTACTTTTCTTGAACATCTGCCATCCTTAAAATCTCTGGTACTACACCTGCTGCCAAGGATGCAACAATCATCAATGTCCTAGCAATCATTTTCTTTGCTTTCTGTAGTAGCACTGGTTAAATTCCACCTGGCCCCAAGGACTTACCTATACTAATGTTTTTTTCCCCAGAGGTTCCAACACTGCCTCTTTCTTGATCTTTACATGCTCAGCACAGTGAGCTGTTCTACACTGACCTCACAGTTGTCAAAACCCGTCTACTGAATACTGAAGTGAATTATTCAAAAAGGACTCTCTCTGTTTGTGGGGACTTTTCCCTAAGCAGTCTAACACTCAGTCTAGATATTCACCTGTTGCTTATGTATGTTTTCTGTTTACAGCTATCCAGTTCATTGATGCACTTGAGAAAAAGCTAGCCACCTTATCCTGTCCAACCTTTCCGTGACTCCTCATCAAATACCCTTCACATGTCAACTCTTAAATATCTCCTGAAATGGCCTGGCTGTACAACCACTCCTTTCTCAAAGAGCAAGAGGAATGGGTAAACTATTCTGGTCTGGCCAGATCCTGAAAAAAGGATTTTTAAGTAGCACAAGCGAGCAAAGCCAAGCACAAAACATAATTTAAAAATTTATCAAAGAAAATCCAACAGTCAGATATGGGAAATAATATGATACAGGACAAGAGAAAATGGAAAGAGTGAAGATTTACAAGAATATTGCTGGGACTCGAATGAACAAGTTACAAAGAGAGAAGGCTAGTACTACTTCTTGAAGACTGTGGGGTGACCTCACACAGGTGTATAAAATCACAAAGGCACAGGCAGGGTGAATTTTTCCCAGGCCAAGGAAATCAAAATCTAGAGAAGGCACAGGTGAAAAAGACACACTGACCCCAACATCCAGCTCCTTCAAAGTTCCTACACATGATACCTGTGTGACAATGGCCTGGGACAAGTCCTTCAGGCTCTCCAGATGTGTGAGCAGTGAATCACGAAGTGACGAGTGCATCTCAGGGGGCAGCTCGTAAAATGAATACTGGATTTTCATCTTCATAGTCTGGGCAGCGAAGTAGCACGACTCGATGTCACGCTGGAGTCTCAACAGCTGGTCGGATATCTGCCATGAGAACATCTGGCCAGTAGAAGAGAAGAAACAGGAAATTGTTAAAACTGACCACAGCAGCTGAAATTTAACAGTCTTCAGAAGTTGATACGAGACATTTAATTTGTCCAATCCTTAAATTTCTTTTACTGAAATACTTTTAGACATGGAATTGGTGTTGATTTACTGTTATCATGTGCAGTGAGATAGTGAGTAGCTTTAGTTTGTGCGCCACCCAGATCATGACAAGTACTACTGTTCCCTCTAAGCCAATTCTCTTTTCTATAATGTTGATATGAAGAGCAGCACAGTTCTCAGGCCGGGTAAGAATTTACAGCAAATTCATTTATTTAATTAACTTCCACTATCTGGAAAGCTGGTGGGGAAAAAAACTACACTTCAACATAATAAACCACCTTTGGTATATGTCACCTGTCTCGTCCCTCAATACATCATCTTCAGGGACCGCTGTGAAAACAAGCATTTTGCCAAAATTCTGAGAGATATAAACAATGAACACAATCAATTCTGGAAGGTGACAGGGGCTGAAGTTCATCAGCCAGGACAGAAATGACAAGGGAGCCCTGTGCTTTATTCTGGTTCTTGTATCAATTTTCAATAAAGAGAAAAACTGCAATGTTGCCACAAAAGGTAAATTCACCAAAGTTATGGACACTACTGGTTTTGATATTAAAATATATCTTGGTAAGCATCATTGGCGCCACACTCGTGATTAGTCAGTGCTGTCTAATTGATCAGATCTCACCGGCTGTTCAAATGGACAGTTTTGGGTTTCAGACCCTAATTTTCTTGAGGTAAAATAAGTACAACAATGAAGCGTGGAGAGCTGGAACTGCGCTTAATGTTAATTCAAGTCTGTAAAGATACATTTCTTCTCTTAGACCACAGACCAACACTGGGCTGCAACACAGATCTACATTGTATATTGAACTCACCGACTTTTGGAATTCACCCAGCCAGGCTGAAGCTCTCTCTTTACCCTGTGGATCTGGATGATGGTATAAAGCTTGAACAGCTTGATAGACAGAATCTAAACTGACCTCCCCCTCCATTCTGTGATCTGGAAGTCAATGTCAACAGATGGATAAATTATTAAACAAGCTTGCAACTCAAACGGTGTTTTCTTCAGGCACGTTACATCCCACTGTGCACAGCATCCTTCTTTGCCCTTGTATGTACTGATCAAGCCTGCTAGCCAGTCTCCATCAGTTGAAGAATAGCTGTGATAGATTGATTCAGCCTCAGCACAGCAGTGGCTACTCATCAATGATGAACTCGGCCATTAGGTACTTGTGACTGTTTAGGTATTTGTGAGTCACACATACAATAGTCTCATAAGCCATAACAAAATCTCTCACTCCAGTTATCTATGTACAAATTAATGTAAGCAGTAGAATCCACTGATACAAAATTTTAGATCAAAAGAGAAGACAGGAATTAACAAGTCTTTTTGAAACTTGCGTGCGTAAAATTCAAAGTAAATCAAAAGCATTCTTACAAATGCAGCAAAAGAATTCATTGAGAATTGTTGGCTCAGTTTTCATGAGTTGGACAGTAGCTAACACAAGCAGCTGGTGGTTTATCATCCCAGCATCTCTTGGGTCATAACTAATGCATTTCAGAATTAGTTTTACTATCACTGGCATGTGACTTGAAATTTGTTAACTTACCAGCAGCATTTCAATGCAATACATAATATAGAAAAAAAAACATAATAAATCAATTACAGTATAGCTATATTGAAAAGATTAAAAATCTTGCAGAAAACAGAAATACTATATACTAAAAAAGTGAGGTAGTGTCCAAGGGTTCAACGTCCATTTAGGAATCGGATGGCAAAAGGGAAGAAGCTGTTCCTGAATAACTGAGTGTGTGCCTTCAGGCTTCTGAACCTCCCACCTAATGGTAATAGTGGGAAAAGGGCATGCCCTGGGTGCTGGAGGTCCTTAATAATGGACGCTGCCTTTCTGAGACACCGTTCCTTGAAGATGTCCTGGGTACTTAGGCAAAATGGAGCCAACTAAATTTACAACTCCCTGTAGCTTCTTTCAGCCCTCTGCTATAGCACCCCTACTCCCATACCAGACAGTAATGCAGCCTATCAGAATGCTCTCCACAGTACATCTATAGAAGTTTTGGAGTGTATTCATTGACATGCCAAATCTCCTCAGACTCCTAATGAAGTAAAGCCACTGTCTTGCATTCTTTATAACTGCATCGCTATGTCGGGATTAGGTTAGATCCTTTGAAATCTTCATACCTATTAACTTGAAACTGCTCATTCTCTCCACTCTCTATGATGATTGGTATGTGTTCCTTTGTCTCGCCCTTCCAGAAGTCCATAATCAGCTCTTTCATCTTAACTGACGTTGAGTGCCAGGTTGTTGCTGTGACACCACTCCACTAGTTGGCATATCTCACTCCTGTACGCCCTCTCGTCACCACCTGAGATTCTACCAACAGTGGTTGTATCGTCAGCAAATTTATAGATGGTGTTTGAGATATGCCTAGCCACACAGTCATGGGTATATAGAGAGTAGAACAGCGGGTTAAGCACGCACCAGAGACGCACCAGTGTTGATCATCAGCGAGGAAGAGATGTTACCACCAATCCGCACATATTGTGGTCTTCTAGTTAGGAAGTCAAGGATCCAATTGCAGAGGGAGGTATAAGGGCCTAGGTTCTACAACTACTCAATCAAAATTGTGGGAATGATGGTATTAAATGCTGGCTATAGTCGATGAACAGCATCCTGACATAGGTGTTTGTGTTGTCCAGGTGGTCTAAAACCTTGGGCAGATTGCATCTGCTGTTGACATATTGTGGTGATAGGCAAATTGCAATGGGTCCAGGTTCTTGCTGAGGCAGGAATTCAGATTAGTCATGACCAACATCTCAAAGCATTTCATCACTGTAGATGTGAGTGCTACTGGGCAATACTCATTAAGGCAGTTCACATTATTCTTCTTAGGCACTGTTGCCTTTTTTGAAGCAAGTGGGAACATCTGCCCATAGCAGTGAGAGGTTGAAAATCTCCTTGAATACTCCCACCAGTTGGTTGGTACAGGTTTTCAGAGCCTTACGAGGTACTCCTTTTGCTTTGCGAGGGTTCAGTCTCTTTAAAGACAGCCTAACATCAGCCTGAGACAGAGATCACAGGGTCATCAGGTGCTGCAGGGATCTTCACAGCTGTAGTTGTGTTCTCCCTTTCAAAGTGGGAATAGAAGGCGTTGAGTTCATTTGGTAGTGAAGGATCGCTGCCATTCATGCCACTGGGTTTTGCTTGTAGGAAGGAATGTCTTGAACACACCCAAGGTATTGTGTGTCTACTGAAGAGAAACTCACATCTGCTCAAGAGATATGAGAAACAAAATGAAGACAGAGCAGTGTAATGAATGTGGTGACAAGATTCCCCACGTAGGCACATTCAAAAGGTCAAGAGGCATGGGATCCAGGGAAACTTGGCTGTGTGGATTTAGAAATGGCTTGTCTACAAGGCAGAAGATGAAGCCCAGAGGTCGGTGACCAGAGGTATTCTGCAGCGATCTGTCCTGGGACCCCTGCTCTTTGTAATATTTGTAAATGACTTGGATGAGGAAGTGGAAGGGTGGATTAGTAGGAGATGCAGGTGTCATGAAGGTTGGTGGTGTTGTGGATAGTGTAGAAGGTCATCATAAGTTACAAAGGGACATTGACAGGGTGCTGAACTAGGTTGAGAAGTGGCAGGTGCAGTTGATAGAGATACCATGCACCAAGCTGATAGAATGGTTAAGAAAGCAAATTGTCATTAATCAGGGGATTGAGTTCAAAAGCAGCAAGGTAATGCTGCAGTTCTACAAACCTGTGGTTGGGCCAGCTGGAGTATTATAGTTAGTTCTGATCATCTTGTTATAGAAATGATGTGGAATCTTGAGAGGGTGCAAAAGAGATTTACCAGGATGCTACCTCGATTAGAGGGCACATGTCCTGAGTGAACCAGGGGTTTTCTCTGTGAAGTGAAGGAGGATTAGAGATGACTTGACAGAGGTGTACAAAATGATAATAGGCATTGATAAAGTATATAGGCAACACCTTTTGACCCCAGGGCAGAAATGGCTAACACAAGAGGGGATTATTTTAAGATGATTGGAGGGAAGTATCAGAGGTAGGCAAGAGTGCTGCCAGGGGTGGTGATAGAAGCAGATACATTAGGGATATTTGAGACTCGTAGTTAGGCAAATGAAAGAAAAATAGAGAGCTATGGGAGAGGGAAGGGTTAGATTGAGAGGTTAAAGGTTGGCACATCAGGAACCTGAGGGCCTGTATTCTATGTTTTGGAGAACATTCATCTTATCAGGGAGGTGGGACTTCCGAAGCTCTGACCAAGTGCATCCTCGGACTTTGTGGGAAACCAGAGCGGAAAGTAGAGAGGCTCACGCTGAGATAGTCGCTTCATCGTTAGCTTGTGAATGTTGTTCCATTGTTTCAAGAAGTAGAAGCAAGTAAAAGTTTAGGGGTCTACAGACCAGTCATCCTGACATCAGGAGTGGGGAGGTTGCTGAAGATAATTCTGAGGGACAGGATCTGCCAGCACAAACCATCAACACTGCCCTCAACCGCATGTCTGCTCTCACCCCATCCTCCTGCCACCCTACCTGGGATAGGGTTCCTCTTGTCCTCACCCACCAGCCTCCGCGTCCAGCTCAGAATTTTCTGGAACTTCCACCATCTCCAACTGGATCCCACCACCAAGCACCCCTTTCCCTACCCACTACTTTTTGCTTTCCGCAAGGATTTATGCGACTCCCTGGTTCATTCATCCCTTCCCTCCTGCCACTTATCCTTCTAAGTGGGTCACATGCTACACCTGCCCCTACAGCTCCTCCCTCACTACCATTCAGGGCCCTCGTCCTTCCAGGTGAGGCAACACATCACCTGTGACTCTGTTGGGGTCATATACTGTGCCTGGCACAGCCTCCTGGATATCATTGAGATCCGATGTAGATTGCCGAGCACCGACACTCCCATCTAACAGAAGCTGGATCTCCTGCTAGCCACCCATTTTAATCCCACCTCCCATTCCAATATGCTAATACATGGCTTCCTCTACTGTCGCAATGAGCTAGGCCACACTCAGGTTGGAGGAACAAGTCCTTATATTCCGTCTGAGTAGCCTCCAAACTGATGGCATGAATATAGATTTCCTGAACTTCTGGAAATGACCCTCCCCCAGCATTTCCCAAGCCCCTTTCCCTCTCCCTTTCCCTGTGCCTTCCCATTGTCTCCCTTTTCTTTTTTCCCACGACCTTCTGTCCTCTCCTCTCTCCCTTCTCCAGCCCTGTATCTTTTTCACCAATCAACTTCCCAGCTCTTTACCCCATCCTTCACCCCTCCCGGTTTCACCCATCACCTTGTATTTCTCTCACCTCCCCCATCTTTTTTTCTACAGTGCTGCCAAAGGGTCTCAGCTCAAAACATTGACAGTACTTTTGTCCATAGATGCTGCCTGGCCTGCTGAGTTCCTCTAGCATTTTGTGTGTGTTCTTAGGATCTACCAGCATTTGGACAGACAGAATCTAAATAGGAGTTAGTATGGCTTTGTACATGGGAACTCATGCTTAACAAAACCTCTAGAGATGCTTTTTTGAAGAAACCAAAAAGGAAGATGAGGGTAAGGGAGTGGACATTGTCTATTTGCATTATAGCTAGGGCTTTTAACAAGATCCCACATACAAGGCTGGCCTGGACTGTGGGATCCTGGTTGATTCTAGTCAAGTGGATTCAAAGTTGGCTCAGAGGTAGGAAGCACCGGTGACTGGTAATGTGCCGCTGAGGTCAGTGTCGGGATTATAGTTGTTACTTATATGAATGGACTGGATACAAATGCACAGGCTTGATCAGTAAATTTGCAGATGACACAAAAGTTACAGGATTCTTTGATAGGGAAGATTATTGTACATTACAAGGGGCTCTTGATCAGTTACAGAATTAGGCCAAGGAGTGGCAAATGGATTTCAATACAGTTGAGCTCAAGGTAATGTCGCTTGGAAACCCAAACCAGCATCACATTTGTGCTCTGAGTGCTAGGACACCAGGGAGTATAATGAAATGGAGGGACCTAGGGACACGAATGCAAAGTTCATTAAATGCAGCATTGTAGCTGGACAGTATGGTGAAAATTATGTTATACAAAGGGGCTTCCCTTCTTCCACCATCAACTCTGCTCTCAAACGCATCTCTCCCATTTCCCGCACATCTGCCCTCACCCCATCCACCCGCCACCCCACTCGGGATATGGTTCCCGTTGTCCTCACCTACCACCCCACCAGCCTCCAGGTCCAACATATAATTCTCCGTAACTTCCATCACCTCCAACAGGATCCCACCACCAAGCACATCTTTCCCTCCCCTCCTTTTCTGCTTTCTGCAGGGATCACTCCCTATGCGACTCCCTTGTCCACTCTTCACCCCCCATCCCTTCCCACTGATCTCCCTCCTGGCACTTATCCTTGTAAATGGAACAAATGCTACACCTGCCCTTACACTTCCTCCCTCACCACCATTCAGGGCCCCAGACAGACCTTCCAGATGAGGCGACACTTCACCTGTGAGTCAGCTGGTGTGGTATACCGCGTCCAGTGCTCCCGGTGTGGCCTTTTATATATTGGTGAGACCCGACACAGACTAGGAGACCGTTTCACTGAACACCTACGCTCGGTCAGCCACAGAAAGCAGGATCTCCCAGTGGCCACAAATTTTAATTCCACGTCCCATTCTGATATGTCTATCCATGGCCTCCTCTACTATCAAGATGAAGCCACACTCAGGTTGGAGGAATAACTCCTTATATACCGGCTGGGTAGCCTCCAACCTGATGGCATGAACATCGACTTCTCTAACTTCCGTTAATGCCCCTCCTCTCCTTCTTACCCCATCCCTGACATACTTAGTTGTTTGTTTTTTTTCTCTCTTTCGGCCCATCACTCTGCCTGTTCTCCATCTCCCTCTGGTGCTCTCCTCCCCCTTTCTTTCTCCCTAGGCCTCCTTTCCCATGATCTTTTCCCTTCTCCAGCTCTATCACTTTTGCCAATCACCTTTCCAGCTCTTAGCTTCACCCCACCCCTTCCGGTCTTCTCCTATCATTTCACATTTCCCCCTCCCCCTCCTACTTTCAAATCTCTTACTATCTTTCCTTTCAGTTAGTCCTGACGAAGGGTCTCGGCCCGAAATGTCGACAGTGCTTCTTCCTATAGGTGCTGCCTGGCCTGCTGTGTTCCACCAGCATTTTGTGTGTGTTGTTTGAATTTCCAGCATCTGCAGATTTCCTCATGTTTACCATGGAGGCCTTCATTAATCCAGACAATGAGTTGGGACATTGGATTGTACAAATATCATTCTTGAAGTAGCAGAACTGTGTACAGTTTTGGTCACACTGTAATAGGAAGATGTGATTCAACCGAAAAGAATGCAGAAAAGATTTACAATGATGCTATCATTACTAGAGGGCCTGGGGCCGGCCAGATCTGCTCTCAGAAAATGTTTAAGTTTACATGAGACATTTAGATCAGGTGGGTAGTAGCAACCTTCTGCTCTCCCCCCCCACCCCCACCCATAGGACAGGGTGTCCAGATTTAAAAGAAACTTGAGAAGCAACTTTTTCCACAGAAAGGCTGGTGAGTACATGGAACGAGCTGCCAGAGTGAGGGGTTGGGCAAGGTACAGTAGCATCATTTCAGAAGCACTTAGGTATGTGGAAGGCTGGGGCTTGGAGGGATATGGGCCAAACACAGGAAATTGGGATGAGCTGGGTAGACACTGATCAGCACAGACTCATTGAACTGCAGAATCTGATTCAATGCTATATTGCTCTATGACACAAATAGATGTTTTACATAAATCCAATTTTGTGAACTAATATTCTCAGGGAAGAAAATCTGTTTTAAACTTTGATGGACTCTGTATCTGTGCTACTCTAAACCAGGGTCTTGGTATTGGCCTATGGCATAAATAAAAACCAGGAATCCCTGCCCTAAACCCACCAATGCGGCCAACTCTTCAGCCCGTCAGGTGTGTCCCGACCGACCCTTTAAAATTATTCCTGCAGCAATCCTATTCTCCTCACGCTCACATCAACTCTCCACACCTTCACTAGGTAAGTAGTAAGTTCCACTACTTACCCACATACTAGATAGAGACAAAATATAATGACCAAGTAATCCATCAACTCACATGTCTCTGGGATATGGGAGACAACCATGTAATCACTGAGACAACATGTAATCTTTGAACACACAGTACCTGAAATCAGGACTGAGCCCAGGTCTCACTGCTACCAGACAGCAAATTCGTGCCAATGTACTGCACCTGATCAATTCCAATCACATTGCTTCTGAGGCAGCACAATAGCATAGCAGTTAGCACAATGCTTTTACAGTGCCAGTGACCTGGGTTCAATTCCACTGTGGCCTTTAAGGAGTTTGTATGCTCTCTCCGTGACCAGGTTTTCCCGTTTCCATCCACATTCTAAAGATTAGCAAGTTAATTGGGCACAAGTGTAATTGGGTGGCACGGGTTCATTGGCCATAAGGACCTGTTACTGTTTGTATCTTTAAGTGAATGACTAAAATGCGACAGAAAAATATGTACAGAGTACTCACTCTGGCTTAGAGCACAAGTTTCCTTAACACCAGACCCAACCACTTCAAAGCTCTCTGCTTCTTTCTGGACACCAGACCCACCAGTTCTCCTCCATCTAGAAGAAATGGTCTCTCTCAATAATTTCTCCTTCAGCTCCTCCTTCTTCCTTCAAACAAACGGTGCAGCCATGAGCACTCACATGGGTCCCAGCTATGCCTGAACGTGGAACAGTCCATGTTCCAAGCCTACAATAGTATCACTCCCCAACTTCTCGTACAGTACATCAATGACTGCATTGGTGCTGCTTCCTTAAGCTCGTACACTTCATCAACTTTGCCTCCAACTTGCATCCTGCTTTCAATTTTACTTGGTCCATTTACGACACCTTCTTCCCCTTTGTCTCTATCTCCATCTCTAGCGAGAGCTTATCTACGGATATCTTTTATAAACTTTCTGATTCTCAGAGGGCTGTACCTCTTCCCACGCTGTAATTTGTAAAATGCCAACCTTTTCACTCCATCTCTGCCATATTTATTCTCAGGATGAGGCTTTTCAATCCAGAACTAAGGTGATGTTCTCCTCCTTCCTCCACCATCAATGCTGCCTCACCCACATCTCTTACATTCTGCGCATGTCTGCCCTCACCCCATCCACCTGCCACTCCACCGGAGACAGGGTTCCTCTAGTCCTCACCTACCATCCCACTAGCCCTACCTCCAGCACTTAATTCTCCATAACTTCTGCCATCTCCGATGAGACCCCACCACCAAGCACATCTTTCTGCTTACAACAGGGATTGCTCCCTACACAACTCCCTTGTCCATTCGTCCCTGCTCACTGATCTCCCTCCTGGTACTTATACTTGCAAGTGGAACTCACCGTTACATGTCCTCCCTCACTACCATTCAGGGCCCCTTCCAGGTGAGGTGACAATTCACCTATAAGCTCGAGTCATCTAATGTACCTAGAGCTCCTGCATATTGGAGACCAGACACAAATTGGGAGACGGCTTCGCCAAGCACCTACACTCCATACGCCAGAATAAGTGGGATTTCCTGGTGGCCACTCATTTTAATTCTACTTCCCATACTGACATGTTAGTGCATGACCTCCTCTACTGCTGTGATAAGGCCACTCAGGAGCAACACCTTATATTCCATCTGGGTAGCCACCAACCTAATGGCATGAACATCAATTTCTCGAACTTCCAGTAATTACCCCCCACCACCGTTCTCATCTCCCTCTCTCACCTTATCTCCTTAACTGCCCAACACCTCCCACTGGTGCTCCTCCCCCTTTCTTCCATAGTCTTCTGTCCTTTCCTGTCAGAATCCCTTTTCTCCAGCTCTTTATCTCTTCCACCAATCGACTTCCAGCTCTTTACTTCACCCCTCCCCATTACCTGCCACCTTTTACTTCTTCCTCCCCTTCCCCCACCTTCTTACTCTGACTTCCCATCTTTTTTTCTCTGATCCTGATCAAGGGTCTCGGCTCAAAACCATTTATTCTTTTCCATAAATGCTGCTAGCCTGCTGAGTTCCTCCAGTTTTTGTGTGCATTGCCTTTATTTTCTATGTCTCAGTTAACAAAAGAGAGCATCCCAAATGATTTGTGCCTTTATCCGTTTTCTGTGAGTTTACAAATCAGTAAATTATCTAATTAATAGAATAATAGTTCATAAAATGCTTTTCACAACCTAAGGAGTGTCTTGAGATTAGCAGAGAGGAGAAGCAGACAGAGCAAGAGGATTAAAAAAAATTAAAACACTTGTTCAGACTTGTGTAGTGATGTTCAGCAAGACAAAAATTAGCTGCAGAAACTCACCACATAGGCCCGCACCCAACAGATCCTACCAGAAATAAAACGGTTCTGACTGCAACTGCCTGGTGTCTGTGGTTTTGATGTTAAACCAAGATCAGCCATCCCTGTTACTAACCACCCCTACCCTCCAGCAGTCAGCAAGGTGCTCGGGGAGGTGCAGCCCTTGTTACACCTTCACAATACTACCCAAGTGGGTTGTGCAGACTTGGATACTGAGTATATTCAAACTGAGACTGACAGAGATAAGGGATTTGATGGTTGTTAAGTTTGTATATGTCTACCATCCTGATGATGGTTAACTCAAATATTGTGAATAAAATATTTTATTCATGATTTAGAAACAGCTCCTTCCCACTGTGCCAGATTTCAGAACAGCCCACCTTACTTTTTCACTATTTATGTCTCCTTGTACCTTACAGCAATTATGTCTTGCATTGTACTGCTGCCACACAAAAAAATTCATGACATAGCAATGATAAAAAGTTGAGACTGAGATTATAATGGAACTGCAACCTTCCATTCAGTCACATAAGGCACGTATTACCTGACACAAGTTGTAAAGTGCAAGTTGCTATCTGCTCCACAGAGAAAAAAAACTAAAATGAACCGTTGCTTTTCTAAACGTTAACAACGCTTCCCCCACCCCTTGGCAAACAGTACTGTACTTAGTAGACTCACTGCCTGGTAACATGGTTATGAATCCCGGGACTGGTCTACTGTCATTCAATAAAACACTCACTCGCTGCCCATTATCCCGGGCACACAGTGTTTTTGGTTCGGGCTGGGATTATGGCCACGGTTCGCTACATTACAACTGTGGACACGCAGCCGTCCCACCACACCCCGTGTACCCATGGCTAACACCTTACCCTTCCATCGGGTCGCCCAACCCACTAATCATGGGTTCTTGCTGCGTGCGAGGTGGGGCGGGTGATCCTGGCCTCACGCCAAAGCCACGGCCGCCAGGTAGTTGCACTCAGAGCCCTATTATTTCTAGAAGGTTCGGCTGGGTGGAGGCGCCGGTTGAGGGCCCACCCGGAGGCGTCCCCGGTTTGTGACGAAACCCTCGGCCATGGGCCCCTCTGCCCCGAGCTGAGCCCCGTCTCCCCCGTGACCACGATACCCGCTCACCTCTCAGCGGATCCCGGCCGTCCCGTCGCTGCGAGCCGCTCCGACCACCAGCTCCGCCGCGCGGCGCCGCGTGATGACCTCACGTAAACGATCCGCCCCCGGATCGGCCGTCCTAGCCTTCTTATTGGTCTCCACTCAGTGATTGACGTGGCCAAACCGTCCACCTTTCGCCCATTGGACTGCTTACATTTTATTGATGCAAGGTCTCGGCTCGAAACACCGATTGTGCACTCTTTTCCACTGGTGCTGCCTGAACGGCTGAGTTTCTCCAGCATTTCGTGTGTGCTGCTTCGGATTTCCAGCATCTGCAGATTTTCTTCCGTTTTAATTGATAATTGGCGCGCTCCGTAGATGCTACGTTCTGGTTGGACCATGTAAACGTCAATCACCTATGCAGCCTCAATTACAGAGACGTCATCAATTATTGATTGGTTAATGCTTGCCAGAGTCGCGAATCTCTTCCATCCTATTGGGGAACACGGAGTTCAATCAAATACGTCGCCGCCTCCTCCCTTTCCAGAAAGTCGTTTATTTTATAATTGAAGCAATTCTGTTGCAACTTCTTTTGAAAAAAAGAAAGCAACATGATCTTGCGAATTAAAAACATCGGAACTGGCATTAGGCCTCCGACATTCTTTATTCCCTTGGCTCTGAGCGAGGTGCCAAAGTGCACGCGTCGTCCCGAGCAACACACACAAATACAGTGTGTTGGAGCAGCTCAGCGCAGGCAGTATCCACCCTTCCTCAGGATGAAAGATGGGGACGGGAAGAGGACAAACCAGGTGGGGGTGAAAGGTAAAGGACTGGAGGAGGAGGAGGAATTTGATAGCAGAGGATTGTAATCCCTTTCAATCAGGGTCACTGGGCCGTCTTCGCGGCAATAGACGCCCATCGTCTCTAAAATGGTTTTATGCCAACCCTTTGGTGTGTATTGGTGCAATATCCTTGATCCTTTAGAATTTTCTCTATTTCTGCATAAATATAACCTAAAATGTGACAATAGACAATAGGTGTAGAAGTAGACCATTCGGCCCCTCGAGTCTGCACCGCCATTCTGAGATCATGGCTGATCATTCACTATCAATACCCAGTCCCTGCCTTGTCCCCATATCCCTTGATTCCCCTATCCATCAGATATCTATCTAGCTCCTTCTTGAAAGCATCCAGAGCATCGGCCTCCACCATCTTCGGAGGCAGTGCATTCCACCCCTCCACAACTCTCTGGGAGAAGAAGCTCTTCCTCAACTCTGTTTTAAATAACTGACCTCTTATTCTCAATCCATGCCCTCTGGTACTGGACTCTCCCAACATCTGGAATATATTTCCTGCCTCAATCCTATCAAATCCTTTAATTATCTTAAACGTTTCAATCAGATCCCCTCTCAATCTCCTCAATTCCAGTGTGTACAATCCCAATCTCTCTGTGTAAGACAGCCCTGCCATCCCAGGAATCAACCTAGTGAATCTATGCTGCATTTCCTCAATTGTCAGAATGTCCTTCCTCAAACCTGGAGACCAAAACTGTACACATATTCCAGGTGTGGTCTCACCAGGGCCCTGTACAAATGCAAAAGGACATCCTTGCTCTTGTACTCAATTCCCCTTGTAATAAAGGCCAACATTCCATTTGCCCTCTTCACTGCCTGTTGCACTTGCTCATTCACTTTCATTGACTGATGAACTAGGACTTCTCGGTTTTCTTTGCATTTCTCCCTTACCTAACTCTACACCGTTCAGACAATACTCTGCCCTCTTGTTCCTGTTTCCAAAGTGGATAACTTCACATTTATTCACATTGAATGACATCTGCCAAGTATCTGCCCACTCACCCAGCCTATCCAAGTCTCCCTGTATTCTCCTAACGTCCTCTTCGCATGTCACATTGCCACCCAGTTTAGTATCGTCAGCAAACTTGCTGATATAGTTTTCAATGCCCTCATCTAAATCGTTGACATAAATCGTAAAGAGCTGTGGTCCCAATACAGAGCCCTGTGGTACCCCACTAGTCACCTCCAGCCAGTCCGAGAAACACCCATTCACTGCTACCCTTTGCTTTCTATCTGCCAACCAGTTTTCTATCCATGTTGAAACCCTGCCCCCAATGCCATGAGCTCTGATTTTACTCACCAATCTCCTATGTGGCACCTTATCGAATGCCTTCTGAAAATCTAGGTACACAACATCCACTGGCTTACCCTCGTCTAACATCCTTGTTACACCCTCAAAAAACTCCAACAGATTAGTCAAGCTTGATTTGCCCTTGGTAAATCCACGCTGGCTCGGCATAATTCTATTACTGCCATCAAGATATGCCACTATTTCGTCCTTAATAATGGACTCAAGCATCTTCCCCACGACTGACGTTAGGCTAACAGGGCGATAGTTCTCTGTTTTCTCCTTCCCTCCCTTCTTGAAAAGTGGGATAACATTAGCCACTCTCCAATCCTCAGGAACTGATCCTGAATCTAAGGAACATTGGAAAATGATTACCAATGCATCCGCAATTTCCTGAGCCACCTCTTTTAGAACCCTCGGATGCAGACCATCTGGACCCGGGGATTTATTAGCCTTCAGTCCTACCAGTCTACTCATCACAGTTTCTTTCCTAATGTCAATCTGTCTCAATTCCACTGATATCTTATGACCCTGGTCCATCCATACATCTGGGAGATTGCTTGTGTCCTCCCTGGTGAAGACAGATCTAAAGTACGCATTAAATTCTGTTGCCATTTCCCTGTTTCCCATAACAATTTCTCCCAATTCATTCTTCAAGGGGCCAACATTGTTCTTAACTATCTTCTTTCTCTTCACATAGCTAAACAAGGCTTTTGCTATCCACTTTTATATTCCTGGCTAGACTGAGCTCATACCTGATTTTTTCTCTCCGTATTGCTTTTTTAGTTAAGATCTGCTGTTCCTTAAAACTTTCCCAATCATCTGTATTCCCACTCATCTTAGCCCTGTCATACTTCTTTTTCTTTAATGCTATACAATCTCTGACTTCCTTTGTCAACCACTGTGGCCCCTTCCCCCTCTTTGAATCCTTCCTTCTCATTGGAATGAACTGCTTTTGCATCTTTTGTATTATCCCCAAGAATATCTGCCACTGCTGATCCACTGTCTTTCCTGCCAGGGCATCCGCCCATTTAACTTTGGCCAGCTTTTCCCTCATGGCTCCATAGTCTCCTTTATTTAATTGCAACACTGACACCTCTGATCTGCCCTTATCCCTCTCAAATTGTAGATAAAAACTTATCATGTTATGATCACTACTTCCTAATGGCTCCTTTACTTCAAGATCACTTATCAATTCCTGTGCATTACACATCACCAAGTCCAAAATAGCCTCGTTCCTGGTTGGCTCAAGCACAAGCTGTTCCAAAAATACATCCCTTAGACACTCCACAAACTCCCTATCCTGGGGTCCAGCACCTACCTGATTCTCCCAGTTCACCTGCATGTTGAAATCTCCCATAACGACTGCATTACCTTTAGCACATGCCAATGTTAACTCCCTAATCAACTTGTACCCAATATCCACGCTACTGTTTGGGGGCCTGTACACAACACCCATTAGGGTCTTTTTACCCTTACTGTGATCAGATCTTCATGCAAATCCTAAATCTCGGTCAAGATAACCCAATTAAATAACACAAAAATCATACTTCTTCCACTTTTATTGAGAAAACTTATTCAATATTACATGTATTTATTGGAAGAAGTATGTGAACCTTTGCTTTAAGTAATTGGTGTGACATATTTAGCATTTTTACATGATATATTGATTTAATATAAAAACATGATAACCATTACTTACCTTAATGAGACTTTTAACAAATATATTTTATCTTCTTTTGATCTCTTCCTTTTTTTTAATCACATATTGAATCTTTCCGTAACTCAGACCCAAGCACTGGCTTCAGATTTCCTTCTATTTCAGTCTGATGTTGTGTTTTATGGTGTCTATTAAGATCATGTCTTCTATTATGTGAGGAAGTGTTTTCACAAACAATGCTCAACAGTTTTCCTGACGGACCCGCTATAAATAAGAACTCATTTTCCCACTGTTCATTGAATTCACGCTTACTATCACTTTCTGCTTTTCTTTTGCACTGTGATGGGTAACTGATTGTAAAAACATGGTTTAATTTTCAAAAAAGCACAAAACTGCAAATGTTCACAAAGGACGAACAAAGCACAACTCCGTAGTGCACGAGTGTCGATTGTAAACTGACTGGCAAAAACCTGCGACGCACCGCTGGTGCAGACGCCCGGCACCTCAGGATCAAACAAGTATCAAACGTGTATTGAACAGTTATGGAATGACTGCAGAACAAAAGTTCTTCTTTCTTAGTTTGACTGCACATTTTTTAATTGAAAACAGATTAATGTGAAAGAAGACATTTGCCAAAAGATGTGCACGAAATAATAAAATCGCAAAAAATAATTCTAAATTTTAGATTTAATCTCAGTAAAACCCATTTCTAGCTCTGAGCTACTTGAATTCCTGTTATAGATTTTTTTTCTACAAATTGGTTTTTGGTTAATACTTTTTGCGTGAGTAGGCTTACTTTTTTATTGTTATCACTGGGGTGCAATGCACCATAGGTTGGCCATCCCTGCTTTAAACGGTCATCAATGTTCTTCATGGTGAGTAGTGGCTTTCTCCTTGCAATCCTGTCATGCACACCATTGTTGTTCAGTGTTTGCCTGATGGTAGACTCATGAACACTGACATTAGCCAATGCAAGAGAGACCTGTAGCTCGTTAGATGTTACCCTGGGGTTCTTTATGACCTCCTGGAAAATTATGCAGATTGCCCTTGGAGTGATTTCTGTTGGATCGACCACTCTAAGGAAGAGTAACAACAGTGTTGAATGTACACCATCTGCCTGACTGAGGAGCCCAAACTCTTTAGAAATGGTTTTGTGTCCTTTTCCCGCTTGGTGAGCATCAACAACTTTTTTTTCATGAAATCTCCTTTGATCGAGACATGGCACACTTCCAAAAACCTGTGTGTTGAAGATCAGACTTTGTTAGTGAAGACCCAGGTTTACGTTCTTTAAATCAGGCAGGGCCTCCCACACTCGCACCTGATTGTCATCCCATTGATTGAAACACCCAACTCTAATTTCCCCTTTAAATGAACTGATAATCCTAGATGTTCACATACTTTTTCCAACAAATTAATGTAATATTGGATAATTTCTCTCAATAAATAAATGAACGAGTATAATTTTTGTGTTATTACTTTAACTGGGTTCTCTTTATCTAGTTTTAGGACGTGTGAAGATCAGATCACATTTTAGGTCATATTTATGGAGAAATAGAGAAAATTCTAAAGAGTTTACGAATTTTCAGAAAAAAAAGATGTGGATGGTGCTTGTTGTGCCGAACTGGGTGGGATTCCACCCTCTGGTCCACATGTTTATCCTTGGGGTCATCGAGAAACTTAAGTTGTATTGGTTCTGTCCAGAAAGTCCATCTTCTGAGGTACGGAATCAGGTGTGGGGGGGGGGGGGGGTGTCCCATTCCCACAATCATGCAATTTTCCCCTGTCGAATATGGGATATCCTGCTAAGTGGAAAACCGTTGGCAAACCCCACACAGACGTTTCGGGACAAGGCCAGTATTTGTGCTCATCCCTGATAAATTGGTGGACAGCTGATGCAGTCCTTTTGATGAAGGCACGCCCACAGTAGCTGCTGGCCAATCAATTTAAACTCTAGAAACAAATCAGGAGTATAATTAGCTGTTCCTTAGATTTATTGCAAAAAGCATATAAGGATTTGTTGAAGGGAAATCATGTGATCTAATTTGATGAAGGACAGAAAAGTCTGACAAGGGAAATTTGCTTAATGTACATGTGGACCTCCAAAGATATTTGATAAAGTGCCACATCCTAAGACTACTGGCTATTGAATAAAAGGATTTTGTGGAGATGTGGAAAGAAAATCGGCTAAGTAACATAACAGAAAAGGAATTGAGGATAGTTTTTTGTTGGACTGGACTGGTGCGCAATCAAGTCCTTCAGAAGATGTTACTGGTAGGTTTTCACAAATAAAAACAATAGTGGCATTTTATTGTACTCAGGCACTGAACACAAAGAGCTTTACATAATTATGTCATCACATCAGACCAGCTTCTTAAAATGAACCCAAACTCATTGTCAGTAGTTATGAATTATGTACATTACCAATTACATTACTCTACACTAGGAATAGGGTTTTCTTAATATAATTTAGTGCACAATGTCTTATATTCTTCACATCAGTGAACTATAACTATCCTCGTAGACATCAAACAGTCATAGACCGAATAGTGGAATGAGCAGATAAGTGACAGTTGAAATTTAATGACGAATCATACTTCACATTTCTCTTGTAAAAAGGTAAGGAGGAGTAATATAAATTTGAGAGAACAACATTCTTTTTCTCAGGAGGGAAGATATACAGCTTAAGTATGCAAAGTTAATTGAAAGAGACAGGGCAGGTGGTGAAAATGTCTGAAAGCAAGCAGATGTTTGATAAGTTTCATAAATATAGAGGAAAGGAATACAAGAGTAAAAGACTCGTGATGTATCTATGTGAAGTGCTAGTCCACAATTGTAGCATTGTTCTGTTCTGGGCACCATACTTTGGAAATGATGTGGACTTTCAAAAGGGTATCATTGGATTCTGGTGTTTAACTCCCAGGTTCTTTTAGAAGTCAGGAATGAGGCATTATAACTAGTTGCTTCACAATCATTTTATGAAGAGTTAATAGAACAAGGAAAACGGAAACAAGATAGTGACAGGGATCTACTTGAAGAGAGGATCTCAAGAGCAGAAAGAAGGTGCCAAGCACAGAACAGCTACTATTCTACCATAGACATACAATGCCTTGTAAAAGTATTCAGCCCCTAACCCTTTGTTCACATAAATGAGATTTAGAACCAAGGATTTTTCCACAGTAGAGGCCAAAAATTCAAAACTTGAAATATAAGCAGTTCAAATATACTATTCATCTTCATTTACTCAGTACTTAGTTCAACCACCTCTCACAGCTATTACAGCCAACAATAGTCTCTTTGGATGTCTTATTAGCTTCACACATGATGGAGCAAGATTTGACCATTCCTCCTCGAAAAATTGCTCGGGTTGTGCCAGGTTAATTAGGGAGCAGCGATCGGCAGGAATCTTGAGGTCATGCCAGTGACATTTGATCAGGTTAAGGTTAGGACTCTATAACTACGCAACTCAAGGACACCAATTTTCTTTATTTGAAGCTGTTTTATGGTTACTTTGGCAGTGTGATTTGGGTTGTCATGAAAGACAAACTTCATGTTCAGTTTTAAGCTTTCTGGCAGAGGCTAGAAACTCTTTATCCAGGATCTTTACCGTATCTTCTAAGTGATGCTATGAAAGTTGTTATGGGCAAGGATACGTATTTTTTATAATGCCAGGGCTTCTTACTTGCTACTCTTCCATGAATACCCTTTTTGTGCAAGACCTTAGAGATTGTGGAGCCATGAACTTCATCTCCAGTTGCAGCCACTAACTGCAGCATACTAAGAGTGACTGTTGGCATCACAGTGGTCTCTCTTACAAGCACCATTCTTCTCTGATGACTAAGTTTAGAGGAGCAGCCTGACCTAGGCAAAGTGGCTGTGATTTCATGATGGACTACACAGAGCTCCGAGGTATGTTCATTGCTTTCGAGATGGTCTTGTACCCTTCCCCAGATTTGTACTTCTCTATTATCATTTCCCTGACTTGTCCTGAATGCTCTTGTTTTCATTTTGAAAATTTACTATAGTGTTGGACCTTAGGGATAGAGGGGGTATTTATTCTTATGAATTCATTGAAAACAGATGATCATCTAATTTTCTACATCATTAAGTTGGGTGAGTTGGGAAGGTAATGCAGTATATTGCAGCTGAGGGAAGTTAGCTGAGGGAAATTACAAAGGATGAATATTTTTTCACCCTCACAATTTTGGTTTCTAATTTTTAGTTGACAGGTTTAGTAATTTTTCATTGGATTTGACATGATGTTCTGTAGATTAGTTCAAAAATATCCTACTTCAATATGCTTTAAATTTAGAAGATGGGACAGTAAAATGTGATCATTGTTTTGGGGCTGAATACTTTTTCAAGGTATTGTAAGACAAATTGTATTTTAATTGAAAAGTAATAATAATCCAAATAGAAAATATTTATTCAATACTATAGTTAAAAAAGTTAACCAATGAGAAAATACTAGTGACTTAATGCAGTACAAAGCTTCCTGGTGTAGCCCTAGAGGCATATTAAACTGTTAAGGCTACCTTAAGACGAGGTTGGATATATTTTTTGCATAGTAGGGGAATTAAGTGTTACAGGGGAAAAGACAAGTAGGTGGAGTCCATGGCCAGGTCAGCCATGATCCAACCTACTGCAATTTTTTGAGGAAATTACAACCAGGGTAGACAAAGGAGATGCAATAAATGTGATGTACTTAGATTTTCCGAAGGCCTTTGACAAGGTGCCACACATGAGATTGTTGGTAAGATAAGATCCCATGGAATTGCAGGGGAATTACTAGCATGAGTGGAGCATTGGCTGATTGGCAGAAAACAGAGTGGGAATAAAGGGATCCTATTCTGGCTGGCTGCACGTTACCAGTGGAGTTGCACAGGGGTCAGTGTTGGGACTGCTGCTTTTTACGATATATGTCAATGATTTGGACTTGGGATTCATGGATTTGCGGCTAAATTTACCGATAATACAAAGATAGGTGGAGGAGCATGTAGTGTTGAGGAAACAGAGAACCTGAAGAGAGACTTGGATAGTTTAGAGGAATGGGTAAATAAGTGGCAAATGAAATACAATGTTGGAAAATGCATGGTCATGTACTTTGGTGGAAGAAATAAATGGGCAGACTATTATTTAGATGGGGAGAGAATTCAAAATGCAGAGAAGCAAAGTCTTGGGAGTCCTTGTGCAGGATACCCTAAAGGTTAACCTCCAAGTTGAGTCGGTTGTGAAGAAGGCAAATGCAATGTTGGCATTCATTTCTAGAGGTATAGAATATAAGAGTAGGGATGAGCGAGACCCGACACAGATTGGGGACCACTTCGTCGAGCACCTCCGCTCCGTCTGCAACAACAGAGAGGATCTCCCGGTTGCCACTCACTTCAACTCTGCTTCACATTCCCATTCAGATATGTCCATACATGGCCTCCTCTACTGCCATGATGAGGCCAAACTCAGGCTGGAGGAGCAACACCTCATATACCGTCTGGGTAGTCTCCAGCCCCTTGGTATGAACATCGAATTCTCCAGCTTCTGATAATTCCCTCCCTCTCTCTTCCACCATCCCACTTTCACTCTGTCTCCTTTTCTAGCTGCCTATCACCTCTCTCATGATTCTGCCTTCTTCTACTACCCATAATGCTTTCCCCTTAGATTCCTTCTTCACCTCTCCTGCCTATCCCCTCCCCCACCCCTTGATCTTTCCTCTGATTGGTTTTCCACCCTCCCCCCACCTTCTTTATACGGCCCCTGCCCCCTCCTTCTTCAGTCCTGACGAAGGGTTTCGGCCCAAAATGTTGACTGCATATTTCAATGGATGCTGCCCGACCTGCTAAGTTCATCCAGCTCTTGTACGTGTTGATTTGACCATAGCATCTGCAGTGTACTTTGTGTTAAGAGCAGGGAGGCTTCATAAGGCACTCGTGAGACTACACAGAGTATTATGTGCCAATTTGGGCTCCTTATTTTAGAAAGGATCTTCTGACAATTAAGGAGGTTCAGAGAAGATTCACGAAAATGATTCCAGGAATGAAAGGGTTACCATATGAGGAACGTCTGGCAGCTCTTGGGTTGTATTCCCTGGGGTTTAGGAGAATGAGGGGGGGGGGAATCTAACATTCCAAATGTTAAAAGGCCTGAACAAGTTGGATATGACAAAGTTATTTCCCATGGTAGGGGAGTCCAGAACAAGAGGGCATGACTTCAGGAGAAATTAATTTAGTCAGAGGGTGCTAAGTCTCCACCAATATAATTACAAGTCAGGACAGTACACATCTTGGTCCTGCCAGTGGTGGTGCTCCCATTTACCTCTTGTCCAGCTAGCTGGTAGTGGCATCAGCGCCAGACTTCAGAGCAAAGAGTTTGAATCCAGCCGGCTCCCTTGCACGCTTTCCATCCGTGCTGGGTTGAGCGTCGAGCTAGCAACTCAGCCTTGTAAAAATAAGAAAGTCTGCTAAAACAAAAAACACCGTAACGACGGCGCCCCGAAGACTCCACTTGGAGTTAAGGGCTTTCTCCTTCTTCAGATTCAGTTTATTGTCATTTAGGAACCACAAATGCAAGGCAGTTAAAAAATAAGACTACGTTCCTCCAGAACGTTATCACAAAAACACATTACAAAACAGACTACACCAGAAAATCTACATAACGTTTGGCAATCCCCAATCCAGAGTCCGGAGAGGCTGCTGCATATTAATATTGCGCTACCATCTTAGCGTGTCCCCCAGAAAGGAGCTCCAATCCCACCAGACAAACAAGACCAAAAACTAAAGCTACAAGACCGCTCAAAACCACATTGTTACAACAGTGCAAACAATAGCATAGTTGATAAAAATAACAGACCATGGGCACAGTAAAAATAGTCCAAAGATGTTAAAAGACTATAAGTTCAAAAGAAACCACCACACAGTTTTCAGAAGTCCTCAGGGTCCCAATAGACTTGTCATCTCACGCCAGTGGCAGAAGGGAATACCCCCGCTATGGACTTCCATGGTGCCGCCCAACTCAGCCTCGCAGACGCAGCACACAATGAAAGCTCCGTCAAACTCAGCCTTGCAGATGCAGCACACACTGAAAGCAACCTGACTGCAGCAGACTCTGAGTCCGTCGAACCTCCGAGCCTCTGACCGTCCCCTCCAGCACAGCTTCTCTGAGCACCATCCTCTGCCGAGCATATTAAGACGGCCCCGCCAACGGCCATCAGCAACGTGACCCCGAGGACTGGGGGCCTGTTCTTCCCAGCAGAGACCTGGACCTCACAGCAGCAGCAGCAATGAAGAAGGCCTTCCTGGAGATTTCCCGATGTTCCTCCGTGCTCCCGTGTCCGTTTTTCATTCGATTATGATTGCGCATGGCACCCCGCTTCACAAATAACCGATAATCAGGTCGGGAGTGGCCGCTGCAAGCTGCGTCGCGCCGCCATCTTGTCCTTCTTGGTGTTAGAGATTGCAGGTTTAGAAGGAGCTCTGGGAAGCAGCCTGGCTGAACAACTGCAGTATGTAACTGCATTTTGCAAGTGGTACACACTGTAGTCATTGTACACCAGTAGAGAAGGAAATGAGAGACTGTTGAAGCTAGGAGTGTTTTTGGAACGGAGAAGGTTATGAGGGAATCTAGAAGACAACTTTAAAGAACATTAAGGAATTGACAGAGTAGATGGAGAGGAACTGTTCCCATTAATGGAGGGATCAAGAACATAAAATGAAGGCACTTGTTGAAAACAAGAAGAGATAAATGGTGTTGCTAAATTTAACTGTGGCATATTAAAAGGTGCTCAGTATGACAGGAAAGAATTGGTGGGGCTTTTTGGTGAAAACAAGGGAGTGTGACTACATGGAGCAGGTTCAGAGTCAGTGGGTGAAGTCCCGCCTTCTATTGTTTCTGTTCTGTGACTCTCATCCTGTTGGGCAGGGAGATCCAGGATTTAGAACAAGTGCTGAATGAAGGGCCATTGTTAAAATTCTAAGTTGGGGCATTGGGACACTTTAAGGAAACCTGCAGATGGTCTTTCCAGGTGATCAAAGGAAAACACAGTAGCATAGTGGTTAGAGCAAAGTTTTACAGCATGTCAGCTGAAAGATCAGAGTTTTTACAATGTAAGGGATTTGTACATTCTTCCAGTGACCATGTGGGTTCCATCTGGGTACTCCTGTTTCCCCCCATTCAAAGATGCAAGGGTTAAAGTTAGTGAGTTGTGGGAATGCAATGTTGGCGCTGGAAGGCTCCCTAAAGGGCTGCCTAGCACAATCCTTTGATGTGATTTTATGCAAATGACACATTTCACATGTTTTGAGATACATATGATAAATAAATCTAAAGCTAATCCTAAAATCTTGAGACCTTGCGGTCAAGATGGCCCAAGCGAACAACGGTTCTCAGGTGACATCTTCCAGATAGCAAATCTCTTAAATTATTTCTTTTTTTCTATGCCTTCTGCTTGTACTTTTTTTGTCTTGTTTGTGTTACAGAAACTGTGGGAGCCTGTGACATGCAGTTTGGCATTCAATTGAATGATCTAGTGCTCTAGTGTGCCCAGAGAACTGCCTCATAGAGATCAGAGACATGGACCCGAAAAGGACCGAGAACACGAGCTGAGTGGTGGAAAAGATCAGAGGTATTACATGGGGTCATGAACGACTCCATCTTGAAGCAGCAAGGAAGATTGAAGCATCAAGGTGAATCGGGAGGGGTCAGCAATTGTTCCCAATGGAGGCCACTGAAGTGAATGCAGAGAACGTCAGCAATTGCTCCCAACAGAAGTTTTCGAACCGGGCGCAAGTTCTGAGTCACGGAAGGGCTGTTTGATGTTCTCGAATTTATGTGATTGGACCGTATTTTGTATTAGTTTCCTTCAGTTTTTCGGTGTTTTCTTTCCTGTGGCCAATTGGTGGGTGAGTGATCTGATAGGTGTAGGTATGTGTGTGCCTACTGTTACTGTTCATTTTTGCGAATGAGGGGGTCAGAGCTTGTTACTGTCGCTCATTTTTCTGTGCAGATGTGGGGGTGGAGATTTGTTGCTATCTTCGCTGTTTTGTTTCTGTGGGGTGGGAGAGTTTGGGGTTTGCAAGTTGTTTTTTTTTCTTTTTCGTGCGGGGTGGGTCAACTGGCCTGGGTTGTCCTGTTGACACATCACACAGTAGTGAGATGCCACTGTCACCAAGAGCAATGTTCACCCATTTCAATTGTGTCTGTCGAACTGCATGCTCAGGTCCGAGGCCTGGTCTGCCACCAGCTGAGCATAGTCCACACCTGAATGGACAGCACCAGTGAAGGACTGGGAAAGGCAGTCAGCCACAAGGTTATGCTTCCCTGCACCATGCAGGATATCTGTGGTGAGCTCTGAAATAAAAGGAAGATGGTGCTGCTGTCAAGCAGACCAAAATTTAGAGACCTTAGCCATGGTGAATGTTAAGGACTTTCGATCCACAAAAGCCGTAAATAGATGGCTTCTAGGAGAAAGCAAAATGTACCAAGTCCAAGTCAAGTCACTTTTATTGTCATTTCGACCATAACCGCTGGTACAGTACATAGTAAAAATGAGACGACGTTTTTCAGGACCATGGTGTTACATGACACAGTACAAAAACTAGACTGAACTACGTAAAAAAAAAACACAGAGAAAGCTACACTAGACTACAGACCTATACAGGACTGTGTAAAGTGCACAAAAACAGTGCAGGCATTACAGTAAATAATAAACAGGACAATAGGGCCAGCCGAGAAGCTTACAGTTGAACATGTTGTATTTGCACTTGCTGGTGGTTAAAAAAGGCCATCGGCTGCCAAACACCATTGACCAACAATGCACCACAATCCAACGCGTCTATGGTAAGAGTGATCAGTACATCTGGGAACACCTTGGACCTGTCCTCCGTCCAGTCCATGGATGCTTTGCTCTTAGGGGCCTTGTAGAAGGGTGGCATGAGCTGAGCCGCTCTGATGACGAAACAGTGATAATAGTTCACCATGCCCAAAACTCCTGCTGGGCTTTAACAGTGACTGGCCTAGGGAAATGCTTAATGGCTTCAACTTTGGTCAGCAGAGGAACTGCTGAGGATCACAGATAGTCAAAACTGGCACTTTGCCAGGCTGTCAATAAGCCCGTGCTGACTAAGGCATTCGAGAAGGATTCTCCAGTGTAGGAGATGTTCATCCCTAGAAGAGCTGGCTACCAAAATGTCGTCTAGGTAAACAAATAGGAATGGCAAATCCCTGAGAACACGTCAATGAGGTGCTGACAGGTCTGGGCCAAATGGCATTTGGAACACAAACTAAACAGTGTAATAACAGCTGTTTTAGGAAGGTCACTTGGGTGGACAAGGACCTGATGATAACCATGAATGAGGTCCAGCTTTGAGAAAATAATTTTCCCTGTGAGGTGGGCAGAGAAATCCTGGATGTGAAGGTTAGAGTTTCGGTCAGGAGCCATGACGTTGTTGAGGCGGCGGTAATCACCACATGGATGCCCCCTGCACAATGTGGAGAGGGGAAGCCCATGGACTTCTAGACCACTTGACGGTGCCCAGGTACTCCATGATATCAAACTCAGCCTTGGCGATGGCTAACTTCTCCACCCCGTTTTTAGAGGTAGAGAAGGTAGGCTTGTCAGTGGTGGAAAGGGCAAAGGACAACTTTGAAGTGCCAGTGGCGCTGAGTGTGCCAGATTGCGAGTAGAAAATCTCTGCGTTGACGAGGCACCGGTTCTGGACATTAACGAGAAGGCTGTTGACACAGAGGAAGTCGGCCCCTGAAAGGAGTATAGTCAGTGCTACCAACACAAAATTCCAGCAGAACTTCTGCCCACTAAAGCACAGCGCCACCTCACACTTAGAGTCCAGATGGCACTGCTGTTCGCAACTTCAAGAGACTGTCCATATTTCCCACTTCATATGTCCAATTAGATGTGGGCAGGATGGTCAGCTGAGTGCACGTGTCACAGAAGAAACAATGCCCAGTAACAGTCTGCAATGGACAACAAACTGCCTGACCTGCCGACCCCCATAGCAGCGAACGAGTGCCAACCGTTCTGTTTCCCAACTCCTTGAACCTTCAGTTGGGCAACACTTGTTAGCTCTTGGCCCAAACCTCGCATGGTAGAAGCACAGGGTAGGAGACCGTTGTTGAATTGCAGCGAGTGTCTCATGTTCAGGTGGCAGCAAAGTCGTCCAGCTGCATGGCTACTCAGGCCCTTGGTGATGGAAAACACCTCGTCAGCCTCTCTCCCCTCAAAGACCTCTGGGCTCTAGCGAGAATCAGCCAGAGCTGACTGCACCTTGCCTGGTAGTTGTTGCAGGAAAAGCTCTCTGAAGATGAAACACAGTTGATATCTGCCAAGGAGGGCCAACATGTGGTCCATCAACTCCAATGGTTTGAAGTCATCTAAGCCGGACAGTGAGAGGAGCTGACAGCCGCGCTCAGACTTGGAAAGTTCTAGGAGGAGTTGCTTAAGAGTCTCATGCCTGCTGACTTCCATGGGGTGCTGTAAGACGCTCGTCGCCCCGCTGACATAGAGCTGTCTAATGCTGCAACGACGTAATATTTTGTGTCATCTTGCAAGATTCCCCACACTGAACTGGGCCTCTGCCTGAGTGAATCAAGTGGCAGCATGTTCCTGCCAGAATTCAGTGAGCTTGAGAGCAACGGTATTTGCAGTCACGATTGTAAGATGAGCAAAATCACTCCGGAATCATCTGGAGGAGCGTCGAAGTCACTAATGTAGGATTGTTGACAAAAATTGACACGAGTGTAATTACTTCTAACGTACATTTTATTCTACCAGCAAACACATGGTGATATCGTAAATATGTAAGAAAAATAGCCCCCCCCCCCCAATGTAATAACATATGACGTAACATGCAACGTACACTGCGAGCTTAACCTTTAACAATTGGGGTGAATTCTGCCTAGTGAAATTGAGTCCCTACATACATTTGGGTGTAGAATTGAATATTTTATTTGTGAAGTTATAAAATTGTAATTGTAAGGCATGATGGAAAGGCTTAAAGAAGGAATTGTACAGCTAACATGTAAACCAGACACAATGGTGTTTCTGTTGACGTTTTGGGCCGAGACCCTTCGTCAGGACTAAGGAGGGTCCTGACGAAGGGTCTCGGCCCGAAACGTCGACAGTGCTTCTCCTTATAGATGCTGCCTGGCCTGCTGTGTTCCATCAGCATTTTGTGTGTGTTGTTTGAATTTCCAGCATCTGTTGGAGCTAACAGGTTACCTTTGATCTGCAATGACAAGGACAATATGCTGGAGAAACTCAGCATCCATGGAAAGGAATAAAGAGTCAACATTTCAATCAAAGACCCTTCATCAGGACTAGAAAGAGGAAAGAAACTAGAATAAGATGGTAGGGGAGGGAGAAGGTGTATATGTGAGAAGGTGATAGGTGAAGCCACGAGGGGGAAAGTAGGTGGGTAGGGAGGAGGGTGAAGTGAGAAGCTGGAGAAGTTAGGTAGAAAGGTAAAGGGCTGAAAAAGGAGGAATCTGATAAGAGAGTAGACAGTGGGAGAAAGGGAAGGTGATCAACACACAGGCTGAAGGACCACAATGAGAAACAGCACAAATAAAAGATGCAGTGTCAGCCAAGACCAAAGTCCAAGACCTGTGAGTTAATTGTCTCTGTAGTTAAACTCTGACCTTTATAGAAAAATCACTGGTTGTGGCTCACTTTGGCTTCACTGTTGTGCTTAACTTGTGTATAATTTATGTTCTGTGTTTTCAGAATCTACGTGATGATGCTGCAATGTTTTTTTAATTGTCCTTGTACTCACCGTACTTGTGTACATGACAATAAACTTGACTTCAAGCTTGACCAGGAATCATTCCAATCTTTGTAGTAATTACCTTACCTACTGGGTGGGTTTTGTGAATCTGGGGAGTTGAATCACAAGTCACTGCTTCCACTGAACGTCCAATGTTGAATAACTGCCAGGCCTTTTCAGCTACTCCGAGCTGAAATCTCCCACAGTCAGGCCCGGACAGGGCTCTAAGCTATCTTCTGGAATGGCCACTTCGAGGAAAATCAGGGTTGGCCTTTCAGTCCTGCTCACACATAGTGATCGAGTTACCAGGCATTAGCCATGGGTAAATTCATTAACCTTTGAAACAAAGGGTTGTGAGTTCAGATCCCACCCTGGAGACTTGAGCATTGAGCCCACAATTTTATGCCAACCTTTTAACCCTTCCTTCCCTCATAACCCTCGATTTTTCTATCATCCATGTGCCTATCTTTTAAGTTTTTTTTAATTAAAAAATGATTTTTATCTGCTTCTAACACCCTCCACTGGCAGGGCATTATTCACACACACTATTCTGTGTAAAGAGCTTACCTGACACCATATCCACTATAGTTTCCTCCAATCACTGTAAAATTATCCCACGTCATTAGCCATTTCCACCCTGGGGGGGGGGGGGGGGGGAGTCTCTGACTGTCCACTTGATCTATGCCTCTTATCATCTTGCCACTCATCATCCTCTTCCTTTCCAAAGGGAAAGCCCTAGCTTGCTCAACCTATCCTCCGAATACATGCTCTCTAGTCCAGGCAGCGTCCTGGTAAATCTCTTCTGCACTTTCTTGAAAGCTTCCACATCCTTCCTATAATGTGACCAGAACTGAACCAAGTGTGATCTAACCAGGGTTTGTCAAGCTGCCCAAGTACCTCACAATTAATGGGATTCTGTGCATTAAATAAAATAATAAGTCTATCTAGCTCTTTCTGGTTAAACCCAACCCTGCAAATATCAATAAATTCCAGTCAATTACCTTATCATTAAATGACTTGTGCTCTGTACTCATGGCAAAGCTGTATTTATGCAAACACTGGTATGCCCTAACACTCATGACTTTCGTCACCAACAATCCACACCCAGACAGCTGTATTTAATCTTCTCCCAGAACACAGATAAGCTTTCCTCACTCATCAACACCTCATCATGTGGCCAACATGATGAGAATGTGGATAAGTAAGGAGAGCTTGATTTTAATTTGACATGCACTTACAGTCAATCCACTCATAGTAAACATTTCCAACACACAAAATTCTAGTTTGAATTTAATTAGTCTGTTCCTTAAACTGCTGGTACCCAAACTCAGGAAATCCGTCCATAAACTTTTTCCCTTCTCTTTCCCCTCCTCCCTCTCCCCCTTTTTCCCCAAAAAAACAGAACCCCCTCAATTTTTTTTATATCACAGCCCTAACCTTTCCTCATGCAGTTCAGCATCATGTTTTATTCAATGACACCTTTTCAAAGATGCTGAACAAGTGTAAATTGTCGGGCCAAACATATTAATATAAAATAGGCACATTAATTTAGCTTGTCATAATCAGACATGGGTTAATATCCAGGGGAGAAGAATGAGACAGAACACAAATGATTTCAGGCAATTGGCATTTTACTTCTGAGTGTCCCCTTACAGATTGCATTGATAACTGCATTACATTTATAAACAAAAACAAACATTAAAAGTGAATTTTTAAAAAGGTAAATAAACACAGTTTAACAAAGACAATATGATTGTAATGAGACTGAAAACAGGCACCAAAAGTAGAGAGACATCCCATTCTCATCAATCACAATGAGCAGTATCAGTAATTTTGTGTGGCTGTTACAAGTCTTGTGCTACTGCAGCTCAGGAAAGACTGGCCATGTGCTCATGGTGTGCTGCTGTAGATCTTGCACTCTCTACAACGTTATGCTTTAACTATATCTGGAATTACAGATCCCATGCCATTCAACTCCTATATGGGAAGCGGCCAGTCAGTAAGTTGACCAGTGAAGGAGTGGAGATTTGAGGCTTTGACTCGAGAGTCAAAGATTTGACTCAAGTGAGGCAAGGCCGGGTAAGTTCCTTTCAAAGGAGAAAGTTTCAAAAGTTGAGGCAAGTATTGGATAGGTCATGGCAGCTGAAATCGGCCCCGTGGTTTGTTCATCCTGCAGCATGTGGGAAACCAGGGATACCTCCAGTGTCCCTAACGACTATGTGTGCAGGAAGTGTGTCCAACTGCAGCTTCTGGCAGACCGCAATGAGCGTCTGGAGTTGCGATTGGATTCATACTGGAGCATCCAAAATGCTGAGAAAGTCATGAATAGCACATTCAGTGAGTTGGCCACACCGAAGGTAAAGGCTACACAGGCAGAAAGGGAAGGGGTGGCCACTAGACAGCGTAACAGTAGGCAGGTAGTGCAGGAGTCCCCTGAGGTCATCTCCCTCCTAAACAGATATACTGTTTCGGATACTGTAGGAGGAGATGTCTCATCAGGGGGAAGGCAGCAGCAGCCGAGTTCATTGCACCATGGGTGGCTCTGTGGCACAGGAGGGAAGGAAAAGGAGTGGGAGGGCTACAGAGATAGGGGATTCGATTCGATAGGCGTTTCTGCTGCCACAAACAAGACTCCAGGATGGTATGTTGCCTCCCTGGTGCAAGGGTCAAGGATGCCTCTGAGCAGCTGCAGGACATTCTGGAATGGGAGGGTGAACAGCCAGTGGTTGTGGTGCACATAGGTACCAACGATATAGGTAAAAAATGGGATGAGGTCCTACAAGGTGAATTTAGGGAGTTAAGGAGATAAACTAAAAAGTAGGACCACAAAGGTAATCTCTGGATTACTACCAGTGTCACGTGCTAGTCAGAGTAGAAATAGGAGGATATTTCAGATGAATACATGGCTTGAAAAATGGTGCAAAGGGGAGGGATTCAAATTTCTGGGGCATTGGAACCAGTTCTGGGGGAGGTGGGACCGGTATAAACAGGACGGTCTGCACCTGGGCTGGACTGGAACCAATGTCCTAGGGGGAGCGTTTGCTACTGCTGTTCAGAGGCTTTAAACTAATGTGGCAGGGGGATGGGAACAAGTGCAGAGAGACAGAGGAATGTAAAATGAGGGTAGAAGCAAAAAGTAGTAAGGTGAAAAGTAAAAGTGGCAGGCAGGCAAATCCAAGGCAAAAAGCAAAAAGAGCCACTTTTCAACATAATTGTATAAGGGCTAAGAGTGTTGTAAAAACAAGCCTGAAGGCTTTGTGTGTTAATGTGAGGAGCATTCGTAACAAGGTGGATGAATTGAATGTGCAGATAGTTATTAATGAATATGATATAGTTGGGATCACAGAGACATGGCTCCAGGGTGACCAAGGATGGGAGCTCAACATCCAGGGATATTCAATATTCAGGAGGAACAGACAGAAAAGAAAAGGAGGTGGGGTAGCATTGCTGGTTAGAGAGGAGATTAACGCAATAGAAAGGAAGGACATTAGCCTGGAGGATGTGGAATCGATATGGGTAGAGTGTGTACAGGCCACCTAACAGTAGTAGTGAGGTTGGGGATGGCATTAAACAGGAAATTAAAAATGCGTGCAATAAAGGAATAGTAGTTATAATGGGTGACTTCAATCTACATATAGATTGGGTGAACCAAATTGGTAAGGGTGCTGAGGAAGAGGATTTCTTGGAATGTATGCGGGATGGTTTTCTGAACCAACATGTCGAGGAACCAACTAGACAGCAGGCCATTCTAGATTGGGTATTGAGCAATGAGGAGGGGTTAGTTAGCAATCTTGTCGGGCGAAGCCCCTTGGGTAAGAGTGACCATAATATGGTGGAATTCTTCATTAGGATGGACAGTGACATAGTTAATTCAGAAACAAAGGTTCTGAACTTAAAGAAGGGTAACTTTGAAGGTATGAGAAGTAAATTAGCTAAGATAGACTGGCAAATGTTACGGTAGATATGCAATGGCAAGCATTTAAAGATCACATGGATGAACTACAACAATTGTTCATCCCAGTTTGGCAAAAGAATAAACCAGGGAAGGTAGTGCACCTGTGGCTGACAAGGGAAATTAGGGATAGTATCAAGTCCAAAGAAGAAACATATAAATTAGCAAAAAAAAAGCAGCACACCTGAGGACTGGGAGAAATTCAGAGACCAGCAGAGGAGGACAAAGGGCTTAATTAGGAAAGGGAAAAGGGATTATGAGAGAAAGCTGGCAGGGAACATAAAAACTGACTGTAAAAGCTTTTATAGATACGTGAAAAGAAAAAGATTGGTCAAGACAAATGTAGGTCCTTTACAGTCAGAAACAGGTGAATTGATCATAGGGAACAAAGACATGGCAGACCAGTTGAATAACTACTTTGGTTCTATCTTCACTAAGAAGGACATAAATAATCTTCCGGGAATAGTAAGGGACCGAGGGTCTAGTGAGATAGAGGAACTGAGGGAAATACATGTTAGTAGGGAAGTGGTGTGAGGTAAATTGAAGGGATTAAAGGCAGATAAATCCCCAGGGCCAGATGGTCTGCATCCCAGAGTGCTTAAGGAAGTAGCCCAAGAAATAGTGGATGCATTAGTGATAATTTTTCAAAACTCCTTAGATTCTGGATTAGTTCCTGAGGATTGGAGGGTGGCTAATGTAACCCCACTTTTTAAAAAAGGAGAGAGAGAGAGAAACCGGGGAATTATAGACCGGTTAGTCTGACATCGGTGGCGGGAAAAATGCTAGAGTCGATTATCAAAGATGTGATAACAGCACATTTGGAAAGAGGTGAGATCATCGGACAAAGTCAGCATGGATTTGTGAAAGGAAAATTATGTCTGACGAATCTTATAGAATTTTTTGAAGATGTAACTAGTAAAGTGGATAGGGGAGAGCCAGTGGATGTGGTATATTTAGATTTTCAAAAGGCTTTTGACAAGGTCCCACACAGGAGGTTAGTGTGCAAACTTAAAGCACACGGTATTAGGGGTATGGTATTGATGTGGATAGAGAATTGGTTGGCAGACAGGAAGCAAAGAGTGGGAGTAAACGGGACCTTTTCAGAATGGCAGGCAGTGACTAGTGGGGTACCACAAGGCTCAGTGCTGGGACCCCAGTTGTTTACAATATATATTAATGATTTAGATGAGGGAATTAAATGCAGCATCTCCAAGTTTGCAGATGACACGAAGCTGGGCGGCGGTGTTAGCTGTGTGGAGGATGCTAAGAGGATGCAGGGTGACTTGGATAGGTTAGGTGAGTGGGCAAATTCATGACAGATGCAATTTAATGTGGATAAATGTGAGGTTATCCACTTTGGTTGCAAGAACAGGAAAACAGATTATTATCTGAACGGTGGCCGATTAGGAAAAGGGGAGATTCATCGAGACCTGGGTGTCATTGTACACCAGTCATTGAAGGTGGGCATGCAGATACAGCAGGTGGTGAAAAAGGCAAATGGTATGTTGGCATTCATAGCAAAAGGATTTGAGTACAGGAGCAGGGAGGTTCTACTGCAGTTGTACAAGGCCTTGGTGAGACCGCACCTAGAGTATTGTGTGAAGTTTTGGATCCCTAATCTGAGGAAAGACATTCTTGCCATAGAGGGAGTACAAAGAAGGTTCACCAGATTGATTCCTGGGATGGCAGGACTTTCATTTGAAGAAAGACTGGATCGACTAGGCTTATACTCACTGGAGTTTAGAAGATTGAGGGGGGATCTTATTGAAACGTATACAATTCTAAAGGGATTGGACAGGCTAGATGCAGGAACCGATGCTGGAGAAGTCCAGAACGAGGGGTCACAGTTTAAGGATAAAGAGGAAGCCTTTTAGGACCGAGATGAGGAAAAACTTCTTCACACAGAGAGTGGTGAATCTGTGGAATTCTCTGCCACAGGAAGCAGTTGAGGCCAGTTCATTGGCTATATTTAAGAGGAAGTTAGATATGGCCCTTGTGGCTAAAGGGATCGGGGGTATGGAGAGAAAGCAGGTACAGGGTTCTGAGTTGGATGATCAGCCATTATACTGAATGGCAGTGTAGGCTCGAAGGGCCGAATGGCCTGCTCCTGCACCTATTTTCTAAGTTTCTATAACATTTGGGAATTCAAATCACAACCGTGACGAGAAACACCCACCCTTGCAGAGGAGCTTGTCAAACCATAAGGACAAAGTTCAGAAAGTTTTAAATCTAATTCATCGGTAATTTATGCATTTCAGATTGTACACAAACTCCCTATTTTTATCTCCTTGTGCTGCAATACACAAGTGCCCAGCTATAGGGACTGGAACTTCCAAACTTTGGAGGAAGTGGTCCCGATCTTCCAAGCAGGCCATTGCCTTTGCCAGAGCTGGGGAGCAGCCAATACCCGCCAAAAGAACACCTGCAGGTATCCTGGCCTCTGAAAGGGACTGGCAGCTGTTGGTGGACCTCGAACGGCAGCTGAAGTTCCCCAACCATCTCGCAGCCATCACCCTGTGACCAGATGTCCTTGTGTCTGAGTCTACCAAGCAAGTGGTGCTGCTGGAGCGGACAGTCCCATGGGAAGATCGCTTGGAAGAGGCCTTCGAAAGGAAGCTCTCCAATTACGCAGGACTGGTCAGCAACTGTCAGCAGGCTGAATGGAGAGCGAGGTGTCTCCCAGTGGACGTTGGATGTAAGGGATTTGCAGCCCATTCTTTAGTCAGAGCCTTCAGCAATTTGGGCATCGAGGGAGAGAGGAAGAGGAGAGCCATCCGCAGTACCAGTGATGCAGCAGACAGGGCCTCAAGGTGGCTGTGGCTCAAAAGAGGGGAGCCATGGAGTCATAAGTAGCTAGCCATATAGGTCCCCTGGAGGAGGGTGTATGATGTTGAAGGACCCGAAACACCCGATGATTCCAGGAACATCACTGAAGATGCGTCCAGAGGCATTAGTAGATGTATATACACAACAGTTTAACTTGCACTAGGTTTTACCCAAAAAAATGTGAGAAGTTGCAAAGGTTTAAAGACAAAGATGATTAAAAACTGAAAGGTAAAAATACCCGTAGTGGACAGTCAGAGTCAAGGGCTTGAAGTACGTCAAAGGTTCAAACCAACAATGATGCTCTGCAATGCTATTTGGAAATGAGTCAAAATCGTTTGTAATTTGTTAAAGCTGTTTCTTACCAGCTCCTGATGCCAGCTATTTAAATTAAGCTCCAGGCAGACCAAACTCTGCCTGGAGCTTAATTTAAATAGTTTTGTTGCAATCAAAAATAAACTGATGGAATTACAATGACACTATATTTGCTTCACCATTGTAGTTGGAACTAATTCTTGTTCATATTTCACCAAATCTTGTGCAATGTACAGTAATGTAGAGAAACGCCTCGACTCTAACTATTCTTTGGTTCCCAACTCAAAGAAATTACAGACAAGTTGGTTCGATAACTTAACTTGAAAAATGAACCCACTGTCCCAGACAATCATTGGTCATGTCAGGATATTGATCAACAGTTAATAGGACTGAAAAATGCCACAACTTACAATAGCTTCCCTCTCACATCCACTAAAGACCTCTGCAATTTGTAATAAGTCAAGGCTCTTCTTAGTGCTGAAACCCCAACTATCTACAGCAGCTGGGTAGTTTGCAGTGAGCAAACTGCCTTTAGTTTCGTCAGCCTACTGAAGTACAAACCAGATGTATGGTGGAAAATTCCTTAACTGCCCAGAGCTTCAATAATTAGGAAGCTCACACGCTAGCCAGAGCAAAGTGGTGATTAACAACATCCTGTTCTCAACTGCAATCACTTACTCCAACACTAGCACATGCTGACTACTGTAAAAAATCAATCCAGGGACTATCCATGGCATCTTAGTCAGCGGCTCCAAAAATAATCAATTATGGTAACAGGCACAGGAAACACGTCTAACCTCCCCTTCAATCTCTCTAAGTCATGATTCTGGAATTAGATTGGCATTCCTTCATATCATTGTGGCAAAACCCTGCAACCTGTGACTGAACAGTACCTTCACCAGCAGTTCAAGGAGATGGCTCACAACTACCTAGAGGGCAATTAAGGTTGGACAAGAAAAGATGGCCTTGGCAATTACCCCTCATCCAACTGAGACAAATAAAAGTTCTATGTTTTCCTTCCACAGCCACGTGATCTCAGTTTACACTGATGCCAAAACCCACAA